>NC_045434.1:25470730-25496339 GCF_002776525.5 Piliocolobus tephrosceles | reverse complement strand
TTCCTTCCTTCCTTCCTTCCTTCCTTCCTTCCTTCCTTCCTTCCTTCTCTCTCTCTCTCTCTTTCTTTCTTTCTTTCTTTCTTTTTTGACAGAGTCTTTTTCTGTCACCCAGGCTGGAATGCAGTGGCGTGGATCATGGCTTACTGCAGCCTTGACCTCCTGGGCTCAAGCAATCCTCCCACTCCAGCACCTGACCCCAAGTAGCTGGGGCAATATATGCGAGCCACCACACCCTGCTAATTTTTGTATTTTTTGTAGTGACAAGGTTGCACTATGTTGCCAAGGCTGGTCTTGAACTCCTGAGCTCAAGTGATCTACCCACCTCAGCTTGCCAAAGTGCTGGGACTACAGGCATGAGCCACTACACCTGGCCTGTTATCTTTCATTTTAAAACTAAAATAAAACTCTTCTTTATCTAAACATACACCCCTAGGTCCTGCTCTCTATACACACCCCCTCAACAAATATACACACATACATCCACATACTGAGTTCCCCAAATCTGATTACAACACTTTTTGTAATTTCTCCCAACTTTGTGAATTTGGACATAGCACGTCTGCCACACTATTTATTAAACTAATGAATTGTGATAAAAGTGAATATAAAGTAGATATTCTGTTAACACACTGTTGATATGTATTAACAAATAGATCAAATAGATCTAGTTTTGAATTCTGGTTCTGGCAGAATTCAGCAGTCACGGTATTAAGTGTGACTGAGTGGGTTATTTAACTGCTTTAAGAGTGTTTGTTACTTGTAGATGCATTTATGATACCCATTTAAAGTATTTCAAGACTTGGTGTGAGAATTAAGTGAAATCATGTTGTTCTGTGTGCCAGCATCCTGCCAGGAAGTCATTAGACTCGGTGGGTAGCCAACTGCACTTCTGCCTGCCTGGGCACCAGAAGCTCAATCTTCCTCCACTTTCTCTCTTCCCCTTTCTTCCAATGGGGTTGCTTCTTTTGGCTTGGGATGAGTCAGCGCGGCTCAGCACCTCACACAGAGAGCTTACCTCATCTTCCTTAAACCCGCCAATCCCTCTTCAAGCCCGATAAGCATTGCTAGGCAGCATCATTAGTCCACACCCACAGTGAGAGCACTCATTGGCCATGGAGCTTGGGAGCCTGGACTCACTCAGAGCTTTTCAACATTTTCTCATTCTCAGCCCCAGCTCAATGTCTGTCTCCCTAAAACATTGATTTCTTTAGAGCAATTTAATATTTCCACACTTACAATAAAACTACCTTCCCTGCAGTCAATCAATATAATGGTAAAATGAAATACAAATAAACAAAAATAAAATCCTACTCCTATGGCATTTATCTGTACTTTGCAATAGGGCTACTACCTAGGTATTCTCTCGTATTAGGCTGATTTGTTTTGTGTATACGTTTTCCCCCTGGCTGAGTAATCCTCGAGAATTAAAACAGTTTTCTAAAATTAAATCAAGTACATAATATAGTGCTCAATTTATATCTGTTCCATGGATTTTGATGATATCAACTGGCAAGTGATAGACACCCAAACTACTTAGTATTCTTCTCCCACCTCAACATCAGTAAGATTTCTTTATTCACATATTTATTCTCTCTTTGGAATTACTTTCCTTTTCACTTTGATTCCAGAAGGAAGATGCCCAACCCAGACCCCACCTCCTCCATAAGACTTTCTCTTATTGCTTCTGATGAAGTTATTCTCTCCCTACTATGACCTTCCATGGTACTGGAGTGCGATTCGAAAGATCTATATGCCGATTGCTATCTGTGAGAATGTAGGCAAGATATTTACTCTCTCTGAATCTTGGTTTTCCATAACTCTAAAATGACGATAATAACACCTATCTCACAGGGCCATTGTGAGGATCAAATGAGGTAATGTGTATGGAAGTTCTTTGTAAACTAAACTGAGATATGTAAATGAAAGTGATGATTATCTCTATTATAGCTTTTATCTAGTCTGCCTTGCATTGTAGTTACTTGTCAGTGGATCTGTCTCCTGAATTGGCTTGAGAAATCCTGGGAGAGGAAGAATGTTTGAGTCATCTCTGTAACTTCCACTGTGCCTTGCACACATAGGTGCACATTAGAACCTGTTGAATTGAATGCATTGGAACCAAGTCCTTCTTCCTCCAGAGAAGTAAATGTCTATCACGGCATTGGTAATTCTATGGACAGCTAAAGAAATCCAAACACATTTGCTTTCTTTTTTTAATGCACCAGAAGATGATTTTCAAAGAAGAAAGGGGAAATCATTTCCTCTGATATGTGCCACATGCTCAAAGCCTGCAGAGCCAGTAACCAACATAATTCATCAAATGAGATTACAGGAATTCAGGAAACAGCAAGTCCTAATTAAGCCAAAACAACAATCCACACCAGATGCACACTCTATTTTCAAGCTATGATCTTGTATTTTATTATCCCACAGAGTTCTGGAGTCAGGACTTGTAGCAGAGGGACTGAGCTGGAAGCCAAAATAGGATGGCAGTCTAGTTCTTGTGGAGGAGTCTAAGCTGGAATATCAGATGTTTGTATTCAAAGTCAGGAACATCTTCAAACCAGGGAGGGGGTAGTTCTCTTGAATGACCAACTGCTGACTTCCTGGATTCAAACAGGGAAAAATGATGTTGAGAATTCTAAGCATTCTCTTTCTGTATAATTTCTTCAGGAGTTTTTAATCTACCCCTCCTGGTAGAGTTGGGCCCTTTCTCTCTGTGTTCCCATCATTCTGTGCCCATCTCTTCTTAGCCCGTAACACACTGGGAACAAAAATGGTCACTTGGTCCATGTCGGGTCAACCAGTCATTCTTTCTTATCAGGCTTTGAACATAGAGACTGAATTAGTCATATGGTGTTAAGATTGAAATCTCTACAGTCCCTCCAAGAGGAAATGTTGACTAAACCACTGGGTGTGACTTGAGAGGTCTGAAAGAGAGCTGCGGGCTGAAAATACACATTTGTAAGTCATCACCATATTGATGGCTAGCCATGTGGATGACATCTCCTAGGGTAAAACAGTATTAGGAGAAGAGAAAAGAGGAGACAGACAGGACAAGAGGAGGGAAGAAAGCTCAGGTTTCAGATGTACCACTTATTTATTTGGTGATGGAAAGACCTTTGATCATCTTGAGTGACTGTTTTAGTTTTTGTAAAAAATGTATTTATTTATTCATTCATTTAGTCGACAATTTTTAAAATGCTTATTATAAGCCAGATACTGTGCAAGATGTTGGTGATACAGTGGTAAATATAACATACAGTGATATATCATATAACATACAGTGGTATAACATACATAGTGGTAAATATAACATACAGTGGTAAATATAACGTAGGCTTTCTCTCTCTCTGTGTGTATATATATATATAGCACATCTTTGTGATACATAAATATATTTACATATAAGTATATACATTTATATATCAAATATATATTTACATAAATGTTTATTAAATATATGTTTATATATTACATATATAATAAAGATGTGCACGATATTGGGAACACAGTGGTAAATTGTGGGCACTGCATTTTAGCAATACAATTCTTGTTGCAGTCTGATTGACAACATAGAACAAGTGACCATTCTTGTTCCCAGTGTGTTATGGGCTAAGAAGAGATGAGCAGAGAAGGATGGGAACACAATATATTGACATATCTCTTTATCTCTCGCTCTCTCCAGGGAGAGGTGTGTGTGTGTGTGTGTGTGCGCGTGTGTGTGTGTGTGTTATGGGCTAAGCAGGGATGAGCACAGAACGGTGGGAACACAATATATCGACCTCTCTCTCTCTCTTCAGGGAGACAGAGAGAGAGAGAGAGACAGAGAAAGAGTGTGTGTGTGTGTGTGATAAAGATAGAAGAATGCTATGATAGGGTGTGGCCAGGAGGATTTTGATGACCTTTTGAGAGGCAGCCATTGCAGTCCTGGAGCATCAGGAGAAGTTTCTGGAAGAATAACATTTAAGAAGAGAACTGAGGAAGACATTAAACAGTCATCCAAGTGAAGGTTAGGAAGTGGGAGGATATAAACTAGGCAGAGGGAACAACAAACACAAAAGCCCACAAACAAGAGAGTGCATAGCGAAATGTAAGGAATGATGAACAATTTCTGTCTGATTTAGAGAGAGGATCTGCAATGAGGAACGATGAGAGAGTCAGGTTGGGTCTGCATTACAAAGTGTCTTGTAGGTTGGTTTTAGGAGGCAATCTTTCATCTCAAAGAAAGTAAAAAGCCATGGAACAGTTTTAGTTATGGAAATTTCATTAATAGAATGTGGTTTAGCAATAAAATTCTTGTTGCAGTGTGGAAACTGTATTGGAAATAGAAAGGCATGTTAGAAAACTGTTGAAATAATCTAGATGAGGAATGAAGATGCCCTGCATCAGGATAGTGGTTTAGAGATGAAGAAAAGGTTTGGATGCTAAAGACAAAAAAAAAAAAAAAAAAAGCAGGCTACAGCAGTCACTAGGGTTCCTGGGGTGGATGGAAGTCACGGAAAACTGGACTTCAGTAGTTAGTTGGCATTTTGATGTCACTTTAGCAATAAGAAGCAAATAACTAAGCCGCCATGATGACCTCTGACTTCTACATAGTTTTCTTTTTCCATTTTTTTTTTTTTTGTTTTTTTTTTTTGTTTGTTTGCCAGGCTGGAGTGCAGTGACACAGTCTCAACTCACTGCAACCTCCGCTTCCAAGGTTCAAGCAATTCTCGTGCCTCAGCCTCCCACGTAGCTGGGATTACAGGCGTCCGCAACTACACTGGGCTGATTTTTTTTTTTGTTTTTTTTGTATTTTAGTAGAGACGGTGTTTCACCATGTTGCCCAGTCTGGTCTCAAACTCCTGAGCTCAGGCAATCTTCCCATCTCGGCCTCCCAAAATGCTAGGATTAAAGGCATGAGCCACTGCGCCCAGCCGACTTCTACATAGTTATATATATGTGCATGTGTATGTGCATGTATTTGCTTTAAGAAACCATCAATAATACCCTCAATTTTCAACCATAAAGACTACAGACTTACCTACATCAGAATTTAATCTTGCTCCTTTGCACTGTTGAAAAAGAAGTTGTCCATCCTGTCTGCCATTGGTCCCTCTCTCTGTGCTTTGGACGCTTCTGCTTTATCTTCTTGTGAACAATTTCCCCTTCTCTCTTACATATTTAGACACTACATCTCAATTGAATCCTTTCTGTTAGTGTCAAAAATGCCTAAGCCTTGCCCAATGAAGAGCATACACCTCAACCCACATCCCTCTTCCAGGCTTTCTCCTTCCTCTTTCTTTGAAAAGATGGTCCAAACTCACCTCCCCCTTTCCTCCCTTCTACTCCTCACTCCTTAGCACACTTTAGTCTCGTGCCCACTCCCGTCATTTTCCAGATCCAGCTCCTATTCAGCTCTCCAAAGACCTCTATATTTCTAAATTCCTCAGACATGTTTCAGTTTTCCCCTTACATGAATGTCACAAAAACCCTTTTATTTACAAGCTATTTTTAATTGAAAAATGCAAAAGAGAGCAAAGAATAATATAAAAAGCACCCATGTAATCAACAACCAAAATATAAAAATGCTAGCATTGTTCACATTTGCTTAGGCTATTTTTTCAAAAAATAAAACATTACCTTCTTAACATCGCAATTCCCATTTCTTCCTTCTCTCTTCAGGGGACAGGCATTTATCAGAAATTTAATATTTATCCTCCCTGTTTGTGGCCTCAGGGCCTAGCACAATGCCTGGCACATAGTAGGTACTCAACACATATTGTTGGATACATCCTTTAATGAAAAAATAGTTTATATTTCAGTGCTTTGGGGAAATAGGGAAGGTTATTAATTTTCTGAGAATCAGATGCGGGAAAAAAGCCTCGGGAGAATGCCTTACGATGAAAAGGCATGTAGGATGCCGATCTGTAGGCATTTTGCTGCTGTGGTTATAAAATATTACATAGTCCAAACTTTATGCTACACACTTCCAGTGACAGCTAATATACTGCTTTATAAAGTAACCCATTTCATTTCCATACACCTTGGTTGAAGAAAATATTGATTTTCGATTTGGCATCTCTTTTCAGGTATTTCCTTTGAGTATTTCCATAGTAATCACTATGCATGGCACATGCTTAGCTGAAACGGAGGATTTTTCTCCTTTCAGATAACGGTCAAGAGGGTGGAACTTGAAAACATTTCCATAGTGGAGTGGATGCATAGGAGGTAGAAAGGAAGTGAGTTAGGGAGGGATGAAGGAAGAGAGGGAAAGAGAGAGAGAAATACAGAGTACGTGAGCAAGAGGTGCTAAGACCCTTCTCAGTGAAAATGAATAAAAGGAAAAGGTAAGTAAAGTTGGATTCATTACAAAACTTCCCAAATTATATTATTGTGTACATACCACTTACACATGCACACACGCATACATATACACACAGAGAGATGTATACAAGTAAGGCAAACATGCAATTGGTGGGGAAGAGTGAGATTTGGAGCTCTATACGTGCTTCTGAACCCCATGTTCTAGCAAAGCATTCTTCATGCCAGTTGGTTGCTGTGGAAGTCCTCTGAGAAATTCTTCACATGTCTGTGTGAGTGCTGCAAGAGAGAAATTCTGTAGTGCAAATACATACAGTCTCAAGGAGAGGTTAGAAAAGCAGAGTGGCCCAGTCTGATTTCATTCCATACACCCCCAAATTACTTCATGCAACGCATCCAAGGAATCCCAATAGCCACAGAAATACTTCTTTATGTTTTACTAGTTTGTAAGTAAAAGGCTGCCTGGCATTCTGCTAGTTTCTGCCTGGCTAGAAAATATCATCACTCTGTATACACATGTAGGAGGAAAAGTTTATGAGAAAAGAACAGACCGGAGTCAGGAAACTTGTCTTCCTGTAGCAGATCTTTAACTATGTACTGTTTGACCTTGGGCAAGTAAGTTCCCTCCAGGGCCTCATTTTCTTACTTGTAAAATGAGAGGAAAGCACTAGACGATTCCAACAGATTGCATCACAGAGGAGGCTTTGGGCTGTAAATGACCAAAAAAAAATTCAAAATTTCAAATTTGCTTAAAAATACATACGTGTTGGGTCATGAAATTAAAAATTCCAGAAGTGGGACTGGCTTCAGGTAAAGTTTCCTTTAGTACTTCAACAGCGTCACCCAAGGACTCAGTTTTGATATCCATTTCATCTTGAGGCTGGTCCCAAGATGGCTGCCAGAATCTCAGGGCTACATGGCATCCCGCGTAGCAGGAGTGTTGGCACTGGATTCCCAACAATCATTCTGAAAGTTAGTCCAATTGGACCAGCTTTGGTAAGAAACCCACCCCTTAACAATTATCATAGCTGGAGGATAAAATGTGGTTATCGGCTTAACCTTGGCAGTATGTGCTCTAAATAGGAAGCAGAGAGAGAATTCAGTTTTCCTAGAAATACGGGTATCTTTAAGACAGCTAGAAAGAGGGTAAGGGGACTACTGAACAGATAACCAACAAATGTCTACTCTGGGGTTTCCTCAATTCTGGCATCTTCTACTTGCTTTTTCTGGTCCAAGGGAGAAGCAAGTTGGCTTTAAGCATGAAAGAGGACACCGTTTGAAGCTCTTTGTGCTTGAAAGTTCCTATTGCCTTTGAATTTTGCCCTAACCTTGAACCTCACAGAAAACTACACAATAACTTCAGTGTAAGGTGTTTTGGTCTTTTGAAGAGTTAATGAAAATAAAACATATGGAGAAATAGGGAACACACATATGCACACTCACACATGCACACAGACACAGACATACACACACACACACACACACACACCTGTCCTGAGCATATTTCCATTCTACTGCATAGTACTTGTCCTTTAATTTCTTATTTTTATAATTTCTCAATTTCTTATTTTTACAATTAATTTCTTATTATTTCTTAATCTGCAGTTTTCCTTTATACTTTTAAATTTTACACTAAACTTCTTTCTAAGGATGAATAGAGACACCTTTCTCCTTCCCTTATCCCTTAAGCACATACATGCACACACACATATACACATATATTATACCAGGAAAAAGAAACCCCTATCAACAGACATAAAATTGAAGAGCCTTATCAGTCACCACATTTAAGGCAGGGTAATCAAAAATCAAATTTAAAATGATCTAAATATAAGGAAATATATTATCTTATAAAGAGAAATCTTGAGTTAGGATAGTTCTAGGTTAATTCAGCAGCTCAGCAATGTCATCCAGGCCTTGAATGTTTTCTCTGTCCCCACCCTGCTTTTCCTAGAATGCTGGCATATTCTGTTAGGGTGACTCTTCTCAGCTTTTCCTAGAATTCTGGTGTATTCTATTAGAATGACTCTTCTCAGGGTACTAATATGGCTGCCATAGCACTAGGTATCACATGATCGTGGTGAATCTAAAGACAAAAAAGAACACTTTCTCCTCCTGCTTCCTTTTTGTAAAGCAAAACAAAATCTTTTTCTGGACTACTACCTCCTTCCAAGCAGACTTCCCCTCATGTCTCTTTGACTGGAGTAGTCTTACATGCCCATTCTTAAATTAATCCCTGGAAAGGTGGTGTGCCAATCAGGTTCACTGCCTGGGAGAGGCGCTGTCTCTTCAAGCACAAAGCTGCCTGATACCTGAAGCTAATAGAATCTGCTACAAAGGATTTTCGGAAGAAAATACTCTGGTGAAGGATGTGCAATATGAAGCCTTTCTCTAAAAGCCCCACCCCTACCCAGCAGTAGACTTTCTCTTCTGTGTCACTGGGCAGACAGTGTTACTGGTAAGCTGAAATACCAGCTTACCACAATTCCCAAAAAGAAGCACAATAATCATTCCTGTATTAAATTTTGTTTCTCTTTTTATTACTGGCCATGGAAATGAAGGTGATTTTTATTTTTTTTATTTTTTTATTTTTTTATTTGGAGACAGATTCTTCCTCTGTCACGCAGGCTGGAATGCAGTGGTGTGATCTTGGCTCACTGCAGTCTCTAACTCTCAGGGTTAAGTGATCCTCCCACCTCAGCCTCCCAGGTAGCTGGGACCACAGGCGTGAGCCACCACAACCAGATAATTTTTGGCATTTTTATTTTGTTTTATTTTTATTTATTTATTTATTTTTTACATACTTGAAGTTCTAGGGTACATGTGCACAACACGCAGATTTGTTACATATGTATACATGTGCCATGTTGGTGTGCTGCACCTATTAACTCGTCATTTACATTAGGTGTATCTCCTAATGCTATCCCTCTCCCACGACAGGCCCTGGTGTGTGATCCTTCCTGTGTCCAAGTGATCTCATTGTTCAATTCCCACCTATGAGTGAGAACATGCAGTGTTTGGTTTTCTGTTCTTGCAATAGTTTGCTGAGAATGATGGTTTCCAGCTACATCCATGTCCCTACAAAGGACATGAACTCATCCTTTTTTATGGCTGCATAGTATTCCATGGCATATATGTGCCACATTTTCTTAATCCAGTCTATCGTTGATGGACATTTGGGTTGGTTCCAAGTCTTTGCTATTGTGAATAGTGCCACAATAAACATACATGTGCATGTGTCTTTATAGCAACATGATTTATAATCCTTTGGGTATATACCCAGCAATGGGATGGCTGGGTCAAATGGTATTTCTAGTTCTAGATCCTTTGAACTAGTTTACAGTTCCACCAACAGTGTAGAAGTGTTCCTATTTCTCCACATCCTCTCCAGCACCTGTTGTTTCCTGACTTTTTAATAATCGCCATTCTAACTGGTGTGAGATGGTATCTCATTGTGGTTTCGATTTGCGTTTCTCTGATGGTGAGTAATGATGAGCATTTTTTCATGTGTCTGTTGGCTACATAAATGTCTTCTTTAGAGAAGTGTCTGTTCATATCCTTCGCTCACTTTTTGATGGAGTTTTTTTTTCTTGTAAATTTGTTTGAGTTCTTTGTAGGTTCTGGATATTAGCCCTTTGTCAGATGAGTAGATTACAAAAACTTTCTCCCATTCTGTAGGTTGCCTGTTCACTCTGATGGTAGTTTGTTTTGCTGTGCAGAAGCCCTTTAGTTTAATTAGATCCCATTTGTCAGTTTTGGCTTTTGTTGCCATTGCTTTTGGTGTTTTAGTCATGAAGTCCTTGCCCATGCCTATGACCTGAATGGTATTGCCTAGGTTTCCTTCTGGGGTTTTCATGGTTTTAGGTCTAACATTTAAGTCTTTAATCCATCTTGAATTAATTTTTGTATAACATGTAAGGAAGAGATCCAATTTCATCTTTCTACATATGGCTAGCCAGTTTTCCCAGCACCATTTATTAAATAGGGAATCCTTTCCCCATTTCTTGTTTTTGTCAGGTTTGTCAAAGATCAGATGGTTGTAGATGTGTGGTATTATTTCTGAGGGCTCTGTTCTGTTCCATTGGTCTATATCTCTGTTTTGGTACCAGTACCATGCTAATTTTTTGCATTTTTTTTTTTAAGTGATGGGGTTCTCCTTTTTGCCTAGGCTGCTCTTGAACTCCTGGGCCAAGCAACCCACCTGCCTTGGCCTTCCAAAGTGTGAGGATTACAAGCATGAGACACCATGCCCAGCCAAGGCTAAATATCTTATCATTATTGTGCCTCAATTTAATCCTCTGTAAAATTGAAATAACATTACAGCATCTACCTAATCATATGCTTTTGAAGGTTAAATGAAACGAGGTAGAAATAAATGGCATAGAGATATATTAGTATTCTTTAAATATTAGTTCCTTTCTTGTATTGCCATCTTTCTTACTATCCTTCACCTATGGACCTAGAAAGAAGAGTCACACAGCACAAAATACATTAAAATTTTCATGTAGCTGATTTTTTTTTCCCCCCAAGATGGAGGCTTGCTTGTTGCCCAGGCTGGAGTTCAGCAGTGGTGTGATCTCACCTCACTGCAACTTCCGCCTCCTGGGCTCAAGCAATTCTCCTGCCCCAGTCCCTCAAGTAGCTGGGATTACAGGCGCTTGCCACTATGTCCGGTTAAGTTTTATATTTTTAGTAGAGATGCGGTTTCACCACGTTGGGCAGGCTGGTCTCAAACTCCTGACCTCATGATCCGCCTGCCTCAGCCTCCCAAAGTGCTGAGATTACAGGCATGAGCCACTGCACCCAGCCTGTTTTTTTGTTTATTTTAAATTTTGGGATACATTTATTATATGAAATAAATACATGTTAGCATATTCATTTTGCTCCATATTTGAGACCTTATAATCCCAGTCAGCCTGGATCTAGAGCTCATAACTTTGGTGCCCTACCTTTGTGTCCTGAGTCATCTCTTATTGGGGTTGTAGGAAAGCTGCCCGTCTGTTGGTGACTATATTAGAATGATATTGATTGGATAATGTGACCTATTAGAAGGTCATGAGGCGCCCTCAATTCTGTCACTTTTTTCTTAAGTCTCCCATTAGCATTTTAATTTTAGACCAATGTTTGAGTTGTAGTTCTATGTATTTAACTAGAGAAGAAAGGTTTTGCTTAAGGATCATTGAAGTTAATATTGAGGCAGAGAAGTCTTAATGGAAGAGTTAGTATCTTAACTGGATTTTGAAAGATGATGAGAATTTGTTAGTAGGAGTAAAGGATAAAGGACATGCTGGGCAGAGGAAGCCACATATATAAAATTTTGGAAGAAAAAAATACCAAATTTATTTTAAAAGCAACATTTTAATGCTGGAGAAGCCTGGCAGCAGATGTGACTGGAAAGAGGGAGCTCAAATGTTGAAGACCCTTTTATGCCACACTAAGGAATTTGCACTTTATTCTATCAACAATGAACAACTACTAAAAAGTTTAATTAGGGAAGAGATATGATTAGACTTATGGTTTAGCAAGATATTTCTCTCCAAAATAAAGATTTTGGGTGACTTTTTTTATGTTGGTGGATAAAATAGTGGCACCACTAACCAACATTTTGTAGGAAGAAGGAAGAACAGGTTTGGAGAGGAAGATAATGAGCTACCTCAGGACATGCAGAATTAAGATGTTTTTGGAACATCCAGGTGGAGGTCTTTGCTTACCATTGGACCATAGAAGAGGAATGCAACCTTTAAACATTGTATAATTGTCCACTTTCCCTAAGCTCCTCCAACAATACCAATTGTTTATATTTAGAATGATTAAATAATAATTTAATAAATTATTTGATTAAATTAAATAACTTGCAATTTAATATGATAAATCAATAATTTAGAATTTAAAATTTAAAACTTTAAAAGTGCTTTGTTTATAAAGTTTAATAATAATAGCCCCTTTGGTTATTCTTTTTCTGTTTTTGAATTTATCATCCAAAAAAAGTTCAAGTAAATTAGCTAGCCAAGATTTTCCTGCACAGAAAACAGACTTACTCTCTCAGGAGATTATGCTTGCTTAAGTGTTCAAAGTCTTCCTCATTTATCAGAGATTCCATGTCCTTGCTCAATATGAAAGTGAGACAAGTATTCAGTCTCTTGCTGGAAAATGCCCCACAGATGGGAGCTACGTTGATGATCTTCTGCTCTAGTAGCCACTGGTGATGAATATTGGAGAATAGCCATAGTTCTGCAGTGTCACCTTTGAATTCCTTCAAAATTCTTAGGTGAATTCCATTCAGAGTGAGTAATTTTATTTACATTAGTTTGACAATTTGATTTAGAAAATTCTGTTTGTTTCCAATTTCTTTCTAAGTAAAAGCCAAGTGTTCCATAGACTATCTTTCTTTTTCACTTGGAATAAACACTATTTTGTGGATGGACTGTAATAGCTGGCATCCCATTAAGCTGTGCTCCATAGAACATGGAAACATGAATACAGTATTTGAACCTTGACTCTATTGCAGTAAGTCCCTGGATTAACTGCTGGCTGATACGTTGCCTGGAAATGAAGAAAATCATCAAATAACCATCAGATAAGGTGACCAAGACAGTCAGACTGGAAAACGGCTAGCTCATCTTTTTTAGTAGCTCATCTAAATGACTAAACTGAATCTAATACTACAAAATCTTTTTTCAGTTAAAAGCTTAAAGGATGCCTGAAACCTACTTATTTAAAGGTCTTTATTTATTGTACTTGATGTAGAACTAATTTAGTGTTAAGTTTCAGATTATGCTTAGAAAGAGACATGTGAGGTCTTATATGTATGCAAAGTTCATTCATTCATTTTATTTATTTGTCATAAATTTTATGCTATGATGTGTCATGTCCCATGTCCATGTTATGCATGCAGATAGTAAAGATAAACATGATCCTGTCTCTCAAGAAACTTAAAATAAATTGAAGGTTGTGATACATAACATTAAGTGTCACGTTAAAATTGCTACAGATGTGAATATTAAGAAAGTATATTGCTAAGGAACAACAGAGAAAGTCAAAATCATACTGAAGGATTAGGAAAGGTTTCCTGGAGAAAGTAATCACTACACAGATTTTTATCGAATGGGTAGGAGATAGCTTCATTAACAAGGTAAGAGAGGAAATTCCAGCACAGGGAGCATTACAAACCAGACTGATGACGTGAACATGCAGAAGTTTCCATACAACTTGCCTGGAGGATATGGGGATGTCATAGGCAGGATGGGGTGAATTTTTGGAAGATAAAGCTATAAAGAGAGATTGGGATCAGAATATGAAGAAGCATTTAAATTTTATCCCCAAGCCATTTCCTTTGGAATTCCTCTCTGGCCCCTGTGATTGTGTCAAACCTTCTTGTAAGTGTTTATTGCACAATGAACCTTTTTTGTTGGAACTTATCCAGATGCTATTGGCGTTTACCTAAATAATTGATTACTTGATTCATGTCTTTTTTCTTCACCAGATTGTGAGTCCTCTGTACTCCTGCTTTTTCACCTTACAAATCTTGGTATATAACATCCCCTTTGCTGTAAGCTTCATGAGGACAGAGACTCTGTTTCATTAACTTTGTATCCTAGAATTTATTACAGTGCCTAGAACATGGTGAATATTCAGTAAGTGTTGACTGACTGACTGAATGTATGAATGAATGCCAGACATGGAAGCCATCGAAAGTCCTTATGAAGTGAATGATTTGCTAGATTACATCTACATTCTGGAAAAATCCTGCTGGGCGTGGCCTTGAGTGATAAATTGGGAGAGAGTCAGATCAGAGGCAAGGAGAACAGGTGGAAATAGTGCCACTGAGAATTAATGAGAGTCTAAATCAAGTAGTGTCAGAGAGAGTAACAGAAGAAAACACATTTATTAAGGAAAAAATAGATTTATAGATACTATAAAACTTGATATCTATAGCTTGGTCTTTAACTGGATGAGGGGAACATATGACATTGAGATATTTAGGATGACTATTGCAGATTTGGTTCCCCAGGAAACAGACTCTGAGGCATAGATTAGTATGCAGGGGGTTTATGAGGGAGTGCTCCTGGAATTAACACCCGTGGATTGGAAGGGAAGCTAAGAAAAGAGAAGGAAAAGAAAGGAAGGGAAAGAAAGAGAGGGGAGGGGAAAAGAAGGAGACTCATTAATGTGGAAATAATAGCTGAAGTGAAAAGAGACAGAGAAAATTGGATTTGAGAGAAAGGAGGGAAAAACACAATGAAATGATGTTCTAAGAAGTCAAAGAAAGATAGAACTTCAGGCAGCAGGAAGCAAGTGACTATGTCTCAACGAAGTAAGATAAGAACCCCAAATTGTATGCTGAATATAGCAAAACTTGCTGACTTCTTCCAAAATGCATCATGGAATGAAAGGAGGAGGGGTAGGAGCTTGACTGTAGTGTGTTAAAGCTTGTATGTAGTGAGAGGCATTGCTGTGTGAAAATAGGGTGGATTACTCTTGGGACACTTGTCTGTGAAGGGATGTGGAGTCATAGGATGGTAGCTATAAAAGGACATGGTGGTCAAAGAAAGTTTTTTTTTTTTTTAATTATTCCTTTTTTAAGATTGGCAAGATATGAAATGTTTTTATTCCAAAAGAAAAATATCCATTGAAGAGTTTGAGGACATAGAAGAAGCAAATGGGAAAGCATGGGAGATAGGAAAGCATGGTAGCCAAACCACAGGAAGTGGTCTGACATGTTAGGCGTGAAACTGCTTCCATAGGATGGAAAGGAATCAAGAAAGCAATGGGCACGTGTGTGGGATTGTGAATTTATTGCCTCAGTTTTCTCACTAAAGGGTATAGGCAGAAATGTTAAATAGATCTGGAACCCCAGCAGCTAGAACTGTGCCTGACATTTATAAACACTAAATAAAGATCTATCAAGTGAATATGAGAAAGAAGAACTTGCTCTCAGCAACTCTGAAAAACTTCAACCTTTTCTTAAGATCCACACCCCGCTACCTCCTTGACATTTCTGCCTGCACTACAGGCCAGTTTCATGGGTATAAAACGTGCATTCACACAGGAACCCCTCCTTGAAACAGGTGGAATATGATTGGCTTAATGTCCGCTCTCACTTTCTTGAAACTCTTAATCATTTTAGAGCACATGGTCCCACATTTTTATTTCATACTGGGTCCTGCAATTTATGTAGCTGGTCCTTCTGCCACCACAGAAGCTATATCTGTTAAGAAAGACAGATATTAAAAAATAAAAAAGTGAAAGAAAAGCATGATGTTCAATGGATTTTAAAAGAAAAATGAATAAACAAGCAAAAACAATAAAATGAGTGTTTCAAGTGAAGAGGTACAGAGATCTGTGAGACACACAGCAGGAAACCCTAACCTGGTACAAGAATGAGAAGGTCAACTCCAGGTGGAGGTGTGAAGAGTTGGTAGATGTTAATAAGGAGAGGTGAAAATGAGAATGTTCCCTGCAGAAGGAGAGCAAGTGGGAACATCCAGAAGCTCGAGACAGCCTTTTCTTTCAAGTTCACTATGTTTGGATAAGAGAGAGCCAAGGGAAAAGAAAAGAGACGGGGTAGAAAGATGGGTGGGAGTCCAATCATGGATACCACTGTCAAACACTTAAAAAAATTGGAAGCTCTATTCTATTAGGTTCTATATTGTTTCATAGAAGCTAATTAACTTTAGGAAAGAATTTGAGAAGGGGTTTTGGATGTTTTAGAAAGAACACACTGGATGCTGTATAGAGTGAACAGAAGAACATCAGGATGGCAAGATGGTAAGTGTGGAGATCAGTTGTTAGGCTCTTGCCTTAGTACAGGGAATAGGAGATATGGACCCACCAGGATGTGGCAGTGAGAATAGTGACAAGTGGCTAGACTTCAGATGATGTTATCTCTTCTAAGAGAGGGTCCATGTTTACTTCTGCCAAGCAGTTAAACTGCCAAGCAGTTAATTCAATCCTGAGTTGAGGTGACTTAAAGGTATATTTCAATCTTTGTGAAATCTGATCTGGCCTAGCCCTGCAGAAGTCCAGCTAAAATTCTGGAGTATATTTATCAGAGCCTCTCCTTCTAGGTGGACTCTGAACTCTAGCTGCTTCTTAGTCTCTCCGCTATTGCTTTAGAATTGGCAGATGCCAGCAGGGAAAAGAGGCATTTGGTATTGGACTCACCTCTCAGGGATCCCTTATTTCCAGGATCTTAGCGATCAAGTCCTTTATTGTTCTCCAAAGCCTTTAAACAGACTTTTTTAAAAAATGCATTTTGTCAAGATTTTCTACTAGTGCTTGATGGGAAGATTGGCCCAATAAGCTGTTATACCACAGCTGGAAATGGAAGTATCAAAGTTGACTTTCTGGAATCAAAGACGTACCCATACAAGAGAGAGAAGAGGAAAAGCACCTAAGAAAGTATAAGGCATGAATAAAGACACACTTTATGATGGCTATTTTTGATATATCAAGAACAAAGCATACATCCATTTGAGGGATTCATTATCCATGGATAAGTACAAGGAAAAAGAATAAAGGAGCATGTTTGTAGGAGCAATGCTTAGGAGAATCCATGGGGATATACTCAAGTGCATAGAAGGAGGGAATAAGGTTATTCCTAAGAGTGGTCACATTCTACGAGAAGAGAGGGGAGGGAAGAAAATATTAGCAAAGGTACAGAGAAATGAAATTTGGAGATGAACAGAGTTGAGGGAACTTACATTTGGCTTCGACTTTCTGCTTGAAGTAGGAGGCAAGATAGTTTGAGGAAATAGGAAAGGAAATAGGACACAGGACAAGGAAACTGTAAACCCAATGCTAAGAACTTCTAAAAAGGAAGATAGAGACTCCTGGAAGTGTAGAGATACATCATAGAGGAAAGGACTATGTATTGGAAGTCCATTCTGGGTGTGTCAAAACAAAAAATTCAGGTGAACGATGATTAAGAAACAGCAGTGTGATAAAGTCACTTCTAACACCTCCTCCTGGTCTGGGAGAGGAAGACACTGAGAAAAGGATCCGCTGGGTGGAGATGAGAGGGCAGTTCTGTCAAGTTCTGTCATCAGGGGAAAGTCATGTTTAATTTAGTAGAACAAGGTTGAAAATGTGTATGAAAAAAATAGTGAGGACTGACTTCCACTTTCAGCCATAAGAAGTAAGAAAATGTGACCCATGGCTAGAAAAAACATTGATGAGTTGAAAGATACCCAGAAATAACAGAGATGATGAACTTAATGAACAAGGACATTGAAATTGTTTCTGTAAGTATATTCTATATGCCCAAGAATGTAAAGAAAAATGCAAACATAGTGAGGAAATAGATAGAAGATACAAAAGAGACATAATGGAGCTTCTAGAGATAACAAAGACAATATTCAAAATGAGAATTTATCTGAATAGGATTTACAGTGGATTTGACACTGGACAGATAGAATAACTATTCAAAATCAATCACAGGGAGGAAAAAGAATCTGAAAAAAGGTGAGTTGAAGGGTTCCAGAGGCACTGACACAGTATCTACTTGGAAGCCTTCAGGAAGCATGAACTCTGAGCAAACTTCAGCTTGACAGGGCAGAGATGGAAGTCAAGGAGAAGAGAGTGTGAAGAGCTTGGTTCCTAGGGGATATAGTGGATTGTGGCCATGCATTTATTTATTTTAAAAATGTTACCCAAAGCAAACTAATATTCCTTGGGTGTTGTCTATGTGCCATACTTTGTTCTAGCCCCCGTAGATAAAAAGATGCACATGGCATTATTTATAGTTCATATGGGGAGGCAAGCAAGGAAACAGGCAGCTGCAGGAAGGATACTATGGAACATGATGAACATAAGGAAATTAAAGGAGGTGCTCACTTTCAAGGTCATGCAAGTCAGCCTGTCCCTGAGAAGGAATGCCTCCTTACATCTTGCATCCTCGCTCCCTCTCTCTGTTTCTTTTTTATAAATTTTACTTACTGATTTATGAAATAGGGGCCTCACTAGTCCCTAGCCTCTCTCCTGGGTAGGACAAATTAATGATGGTAGAAAGAAGTACTGGATTTAGGACTAAACTACCCAAGGTTTCTACTGTCATTCAAATGTCATTGCCTGCATCACAGCATCTAGTGTTTGAGGAAGCCTGGGCCTCTGGTTTCTTGAGAATTGCTCATCTTTGAGTCCTCACTTCAAGAGACTGTCTCTAACCGATACCACTAACTAAAAAGCAAAACAAAGACAAATAAAAAGGTGGATTTAGTTCACAATGTCCTCCTTTGCATTCACCATGTCCTTTACATCTTTCTGTATTCTCACCAACAATACTTTATTGCATGGGTCTGTCTTTCTTACTAGACTTTGGACACTGTGAAGACCAGGACTGTCTTATTCATTGCTTTTTTTGGTAAAGCATTTTTCTTATTGCAGTAAAATATATGGAACATAAACTTTTCTTATTTTTTAATTGACAAATAATAATTGTACATATTCAGGGGGTACATAGTGATGTTTTGATGTGTATAATGTACATTGATCAGATCAAGGTAATTAGCATGGCCATCATCTCAAACATTTGTCATTTCTCTGTGTTGGGGGCATTCAATATCTTCCTTCTTGCTATTCAAAACCTTATAATATATTGTTGTTAACTGTAGTCATCCTATAGTGGTATAGGACACTAGAACCTATTCCTCCTATGTGGCTGTAACTTTGTATCCTTTAACACATTTCTCCCTAACTCCCCCTTCCGCCTACCCTTCCCAGCCTCTAGTATCCTGCGTTCTACTTTTTATTTCCATGATTAACTTCTTTTAGCTTTCACATATGAAAGAACATGAGGAGTTTAACTTTCTATACCTGTCTTATTTCACTTAACATAATGTCATCCAGTTATATCCATATTGCCATGAATGACAGGATTTTATTCCTTTTTGTGGCAGAATGGTTTTTCACTGTGTATATATGCCACATGTGCTTTATCCATTCATTG
The DNA here is from genome assembly GCF_002776525.5 of Piliocolobus tephrosceles. Taxonomy (NCBI): domain Eukaryota; kingdom Metazoa; phylum Chordata; class Mammalia; order Primates; family Cercopithecidae; genus Piliocolobus; species Piliocolobus tephrosceles. Next base: position 25,477,090 of record NC_045434.1, on the reverse strand, counting down.
GTTGTTGGACACCTAGGCTGGTTCCATATCTTGGCTATTATGAATAGTGCTGCAATAAACATGGGGGTGCAGATGTTTCTTTGATATAATAATTTCCTTTTCTTTGAATAAATTCCCAGTAGTAAGATTGTTGAATGACATGGCCATTCTAGCTGTAGTTTTTTTTTGAAGAACCTTCATATTATTCTCCATAGTGCCCACTTTAAAATATACTATTCAGTGTTATTAATTACATTCACAATATCGTGCGTTCATCACCATTATCTATTTCCAAAGTGTCTTACTCAACTGTTGTATCCTTATAACAGTGTATATCACAAGTGTTCTTTTAATCAATATTTATCGAATGAATTTCAGCATTCATACATGAATTAATCCAACAGTCTAGACGCTGACTATAAATACAAAGCAATTAAGATTTTCTTTGCTGCTATGCAAACAAGGAAAGAGAATAGAGGCTGTAAAATTGAAATGAGATGTAGATAGTAGGGGTGGCTACGTCAAAGGAAATAGCTTCAGAAAGAGAAGCTGTGCTAATGAGGAATCATAAGGCATGGTTTTGGTGAAGAAGCCACATGACAGAATTCAATGAGTTCCACAAGTGGTTGACAGAGTCCCTTCCTAATAGGCAGCTTTCAATGGAGGCAGGCCTGATGACCCTTTGCAGGTAGTTTGACTCCTGAGGTGTCCAAGAAGTACTCAAAATATTTTTGACATTTAATAAGCCTTTTTTTCCCTCCTCCTAAGAGGAGGACAGGCTGTTCCTATTACTGTCTTTGGGTGTAGAAAATAAATGGACAGTAATAACTCCTCTTTGTGCTTCATTCACGTGCAATCATCAGGGCAGCAGGCATAGAATGAAGGTCAATGTTGACTGGATGTCACAGTGAGAGGACAGTTCCATAGGTTGAAATGGGAAAAGAGGCAGAATAACAACCAGAAATTGTAGGTCATGTAGAAAAATCAACAAAAGTTGCTTTTATTCTGGTGATATTTTCCAATTATGTTAAGCGCACTGTCTAACTTGCTAACATTTCCCTTGCTTCCCACTGCACTATAAGGAACTAGTTATCTGACTGTGCGGTCAACCAGGAGACCTGGTGTGGCCCAGCCCAGAGGCTGAGGAAAAACGGCCCACAAACCATTCCTTACAATGGAATACATTAGAAAGGGGCAGAAGATACAGTCGTAAGGCCCTTCTCAGCCACCTACTGGTTCTATGACTTTTTGGAGGTTCATATGTTTATATTCATACAGATTTATATCACCCTTATAGTAATTATTATAAAACAAGCTCAATACATTATTGTCTAGTTTTTTCTCCTCCTTTGAATAACTGTTTGGTCCACTCCTGACCTAAACAAACAAATCTAAAAAGAGCTTACAATATCCCCCTCAGTGGGTACGAGTGTGAATATTTTGTATAGGAAATAGATTCATGGTTAACTTTAGCCCACATGAAAGCTCTTCCTACTGTTGGAAGAGAAAAACAGATTTTCACTCAATGTCTTCTCAATTGCTAGGTTCTCTTCTTCATGGGAAAACACCCCACAATTATGGTAGTTGCTGCCAAGAGAATAATGGTAACTAAAAGAAAAGAAACAGTTATTATGGATTTTGTCCAGAAATCCATCTCTATTATGTAACAGCAAATGATACAATTGATTCCCTCAAACTTGGGTCAGAAGACTTTTTTGGTAAAATGCAGCCAATCCACAGATTCTTTCTCCTTGTGTATTTCCCTACTCCTGTTCCAAACTAATCTGCATACCTGTATACTTAAAAGAACCTGGATCAGGATCCAGAATCCCCCAAAATGTTAAATAATATATTATATGTACACACATATATATAGCTTAAATGTATGTAGTTATATATTTAAATATATATATCAGCTTAAATATATAGAGAGCTATTATGTATATATAGAGAGACAGCCATATATATATGTACATATATATATGAGCATAAGGTTACTAAAAATATATTTAATCCAAATGTTATTTATAAATTTAAAATCTAGCGTCTATAGGCATTTGAAAATGCCCTATAAACATACGCAAAGGCAATTTATAGTTTATCTAGTACTAAATTGTTTTAATCCCTAAAATGATCCTCAAGAGGAAGACACAGGGACACTCAAAGCAAGATTGGCTTAGGGTCAGGGTTTATGTTAGGTATACATTGGTGGAGAGTTCATGCATCTTCCTTTGAAATTCTACCTTTATCTCCTTTTAAAAAGTCAACTAATTTGTCATTACTCATGAAAACTTTTCTACAGATTATTTTTTCACAGAAAAATAGAATGGTGGGACCTGAGAAAGAGAAAGAAAAAAGAGAGAGTGGAAAGTTATCAAGAGCAGGAATTTTTGGAAGGCAGAGGATGAGAAAGGTGTGGGCCAGGGCAGGGCAGGTAAGTGGTGACACTAAGGAGGAATTGGCAGCTTGGGTGCACAATAAAGTTTAGTGGGAAGGGTTCCCCAAATAAATTTCACTGCAGGGTCTGGTCCAAGACCAACTCTGGCTCTCATCACCTTTTCTCTAGCATGCTTTCACTCTGCAGCCCTCTGCTCCCAGCCCCCTACACTAGTTTCTCTCTTGAGCTTTATCCGCTCAGTGAAGACCTCTGATTCGTTCTGCCAATAGCTATCCCAGACTCTTTCTGTCTCTCTGCAGAGAGAAGGTGTGGGTGGACAAAGTGAAGCAGAGCCCTGACCTCAGACCAGCTGGCTGAGCTGTCTTGGCTTGCATTTGCTATTGCAGCATTTGTGGAGTTTGAAAGCTGCATGCTTGGAGTGCGGAGAGCTGGATCTTGCACCACAGTCTCCCTGTGGGCTCTTGAGTGAGCGCTTTTAGCAGCTAGGGAAGGTGGACACAGAAAGGGAGGGGAAGAAGAGGAGTTAAGAGTATCTGTGTAGTGTGATCTGAGGGGCAGTCAATAGCTCTCTCTCCTCACAATCATAAATGAAAAAGTATCGTTCCCAAGAGGCACCATGGTGTTAAAATTGCAACTATTAGAAATACACTCAGTTCAGCAAAGCATTGCTCTCTCCCCTTGATTCTTATCTTCCCTTTTCAATATAAATATCCTCAGGAAGGATCATAACCGAGTCACTGATGCTTTAGTATACATAATCAGAAAACATTCTTCAGTACCAGGAGAATTTAGATGATCACTGTAGCTACTGGGTTGAGATGCTTTTGGGAAGAAATTGATAAAGGAGGATAAGAAGAAAAGCACAGCACAGAAAAGGCAGAAAGGGATGTCAAGACAGTCTTCACTGACTTAGCAGGACCTCCAGGCCCACCCCAAAGCCACGCTACAAAGATCTCTTCCTCTCATCTTCAGTGGCACATGTTATGGGGTCATTCAATCTCAGTAAGTGGGTGCATGAATGTCTGTTTAGTAAGTATTCTGTATTCTAATATATACTAACTATGTAGTAAGTATGCTAGAAATCTGTCTTGTTACAAATACGATTTTACCTCCGATCCTGTGGAGGGGTGATCAGAGAAAAATAAGAGTTCAGAAAGTACCTTTCATCTCACTCCCGAAACTACTACAAACTACTAATTTTCTTCTCTAGGTATTGAACTGATACATTTTATTTCTCCCAGAAAAGATTAAAATTGTATCCACAGAGGCAACCTCAAAACAGAGTTAATTGTTGTTCTGGAAGCAGGTTGGTACATTTTTTAAGATTGTAGGACAAAGTCAAGTATGAAGTTTCTCCTGGTCTATTCCAAGATACAAAATATAAATCAATTTTGGAACAATCCACTTGCCTGCAGCCACAGACAGAAAATAATCTTTCCATAGAAAATGAAGGGGGAAGGTGCGGAGAACTTGGGTGATGCAGCAGAAGAAACAGAAAGCCTGTGAGTATGGGCAGGGGCATTCCAGAGTCACCAGAAGTGGAACGTGCAGTTCTCCCTGCCGATTGCTTAGTAGTTTCACCCAAGATTCATTCTTGCTCTGACACCTTCAGGAAATTCATAGATCAATCTATTCTTTTTTAAATTTGATACTGCCATAAAAGCACTGTATGGTACTACAAAGAGACAAACAGCTTCCTCCATAATATCCTTGCAAAAAAGAGAGCTCCAAAGGAATCCTTGAGGGACCCAGGTGACCTAGTCTGTGTTCATTTCTACTCCACATTCAAGTCACATAGCTCTGGCATCCTTATGGATGACTATTTTGTTTAGAAATAAAACCCTGTGCTCTGAAATTTCTTAATTCTGAAAATAGTGACATGGTCGTTTCCCAAAACCTCTTGAGCCTGTAATCCATCAGTTATACTTGCAGGCTTAGACTTACATAATTTGAAGGAGTGTGGGTCTTTCCCAAATATGTTACTGAAATGGAAATCCCACAAATGAGAATAGATTCTAATTCATCTCTTCTCAAGTCATAATTTACATTGGGAATGGGCACTTTTTCTGTAATGAGCCACACAGTAAATATTTTAGGTTTTGCAGGCCAAATGGTCTCTGTTGCAAGTACTCAACTTTGCCCTGGTACCATGAAAGCAGTCACAGATAGTGCATAAACAGATGGGTGTGCCTATGTTCTAAAAAGCCTTTATGAAAGCAAGTAACAAGCAGGATTTTCCCAGGCCATTGCTGAGCCCTGCTCCAGATCACTCTTTGCAACACCCACTTTCTTTTATTTTTCTGTGCTACCTATTGCCACTATCTGAGAGTTCTGAAAGTTTCTAAATTTACCTAAATTGTCTATGCATTGGTGTGATTTTCTCAAAATTGCAATATTAACTTGTGCTTTTCAATTTCTTTTATCATATCTTTATAGATTAAAAAATATACGATAAATTCTACCTGGCTACATGCTAATTATTTTTCTGAACACATGAGCATATTTCTATGTAGCTGTAATTTGTACATGTATTCTATTTTTCTATTTTGTGATTTATACTCAAAATTCTTTGTAGAGACATTGTTATGTATTGATATATTCTGCTTACATATTATAAAAGATTTTACAGTATTTCATTACATTTGTAATGCTGACTTGCTAAGTATTCTCCTACTGTTAAATATTTGAATTCTTCCATTTTTTTCCTATGAGCTAAATAGGGCTACTATAAAAAATCTTTGTACAAGTGACACACAAGAAAGTTAAAATCCAAATGTAAAAGCTGACTCGCTGCAAACTCTACTAATAATTGTGTTTGAAACACGGTAACGTTACATACTCAAAAACATAGCCAGATAATTTTTTAAATTGTAAATTCGTTAGATTGTTCTACCAGAACATCACATGATCTCTCAGAAGACTATCCTACACAACTTTTACTGAGATACGGGATTTAATCTTAACTTTTTTAATATTCTGTAGTTCCCTATGAATATTACATATTTCCTCTCAGATTTGATGATGTATCTCAATAGTACTATACAAGTCAGCTGTGCTGATGGCTTAAATATTTCAATCTATGTTCAAACACCGTACTTTAGTATCTAAATCAGATAGTTTCATTAACATTGCCAACAGTCTCATAATTAACGTCCAGATACTGTCATAGTCAAGCTCAATAGTTTCTTTTTCCCAATGGGAGAGAGCTGAATTTTGAGATTGGTAGCGACTTTTCCTTAGCTCGGAGCTCAGGTCTTGCTTGGTATTTCCAGAGCCAGCAATAGATTCTTGCCTTTTAGGCCTACGGGCCATTGACGTATAAAGTAGCAGAGAGGGCTGGGTGGGGACATTGTAAGGAACCATTCTGAGGCTTTTTATTTTTTTGGCAAGAAAGGGCTTGCTCAGATGCCTTTCACCAAATCACCTACTTAAAATGATTGAGGCGACTGGGTACCCTAATATACCAATTCATAACTTTTTAAAAATCTATTTGCATCTTCAGATCTTCAGGTGCCTAAGCCAACAAGAGGGATACCTTTATAGAGAAAGGACATGTTGTCTAGATCTCTACTTCTCAGTTATCACTGATAAAGAACCTTTTTTTAAAAAAATTTTCAAAATGTCACCCACCACTACTTTCATAAAATACAATAAAAATAATTATCAAAAAAAAATCAGACATGCAAGATACCAGCCCCAAATTTCATATTTATAACTAGAGATCATTTTAAATTTTTATTATAATTAATATAAATATATTTATTATATATTTATTACATACTTCCATTGGATGTTATATTACATTAGCATTAAATGAATATAATCAGAACAAACAGCATATGTAAAAATATTAAGACTGTCACTTTTTAATTAAAACGGTCATGTTTTTCATTTTTTATTGAAAGCTTGTGTATGCATAAATAATATAGATTTTACCTAGCCCATGGTGAACAGGTCTGAGGCCTACACTTTTAGTACCACCA
>NC_045434.1:25398730-25470630 GCF_002776525.5 Piliocolobus tephrosceles | reverse complement strand
AGCTCTGCCTCCTGGGTTCACGCCATTCTCCTGCTTCAGCCTCCTGACTAGCTGGGACTACAGACGTCTGCAACCATGCCCAGCTAATTTTAGTATTTTTAGTAGAGACAGGGTTTCACCGTGTTAGCCAGGATGGTCTCGATCTCCTGATCTTGTGATCTGCCCTCCTCGGCCTCTCAGAGTGCTGGGATTACAGTTGTGAGCCACTGCACCCGGCCCTTTTTTTTTTTTTTAAATATATACTTTAAGTTCTGGGGTACATGTGCAGAATGTGCAGGTTTGTTACAAGGGTATACACTTGCCATGGTGGTTTGCCGCACCCATCAACCTGTCATCTACATTAGGTATTTTTCCTAATGCTATCCCTCCCCCAGTTCCCTACCCCCAACAGGCCCCAGTGTGTGATGCCCCCACCCCCATGTCCATGTGTTCTCATTGTTCAATCCCACTTATAAGTAAGAACATGCAGTGTTTGGTTTTCTGTTCTTGTGTTAGTTTGCTGAGAATGATGGTTTCCAGTGTCATCCATGTCCCTGCAAAGGACATGAACTCATCCTTTGTTATGGCTGCATATTATTCCATGGTGTATGTGTGCTACCTTTTCTTTATCCAGTCTATCATTGATGGGCATTTGGGTTGGTTTCAAGTCTTTGCTATTGTGAACAGTGCTACAGTAAACATACGTGTGCATATGTCTTTATAGTAGAATGATTTATAATCCTTTGGGTATGATGTAAACTAAAAGTAATGGATTGCTGGGTCAAATGGTATTCCTAGTTTTAGATCCTTGAGGAATCACCACACTGTTTTCTACAATGATTGAACAGAAGCACAGACTATAAGGCAAAAATTGTTGATCTGACTACATAAACATTAAAGATTTTTGTTCAACACAGGCACAATCAACAGTGTTAACAGATGTGTACCATACTAGGGAAAAATATTTTCAAAGTTTAAAATAAATGAGATTAATACTTAGATTATAAAAGAAATTCCTACCAACAATTAGAGGAAAAAATAGGAAAATGGTTGAAGGATATGAATAAGAAATGCACAAAAGGAGAAACCTGAAGGACTACAGTTAGATCAAGAGATTCTCAACCTTACCAGTAATAAGAGACATAAAATTTAAAGCAACAATAATATACCATTTAATACTCATTCAATTGACAAAAGTTGAAAAGTTAGAATAATTCAAGTTTTCAACAAGTTGGGGGAAACAGGAACCTACATACATGGCTGGTAGGAGTGGGAACTGGCACAATCTTTCTGAAAAGTATTCTGGCAGCTTTTAGTAACTAGTTTCTGTGTACCCTACAATATAGCAGTCTCTCTCCTGGGAATGTGCCTGAGAGATTTTCACACAGGCCTGTAACACCACGTAGAAAAATGAACATAGCAGCATTATTTGTAACAGCAAGAGTTGTCCATCAGCAGATGAAATAGAATTCAGCTGTCAGATGCAATAAACTAGTGAATATATATCAGAACATAACATTGAATAAAGAGATAAGAAATATGAGACACTATGTATGACGTAAACTAAAAGCATATACATGGCCGGCTGTGGTGGCTCATGTCTGTAATCCCAGCACTTCGGGAGGCCGAAACGGGCAGATCACAATGTCAGGAGTTCAAGACCAGCCTGGCCAATATGGTAAAACCTTGTCTCTACTAAAAATACAAAAATTAGCTGGGCGTGGTGGTGGATGCCTGCAGCCCCAGCTACTCAGGAAGCTGAGGCAGGAGAATCACTTGAATCCGGGAGTTGGAGGTTGCAGTGAGCCGAGATCGCACAACTGCACTCCAGCTTAGGTGACAGAGCAAGACTCCAGCACAAAACAAACAAACAAACAAACAAACAAACAACAACAAAAAAAAAAACACAGAAAAAATACCTATGTATCGAGTATGAAGAGACATACATTACACAAGTTAGTGGGAATGTATACTAAGTGGTAAGGAATGGGAATGGGGAATGAGAGATGAAGGGGAAAACTAAACTAAACTAAGAAAGGGGCTTTATGGGATCAAACGTAAGAGTGTGACAGGAATTGAAATAAGAGTATGAGTAAACTGAATCTCTGAATCTAAAATCCAAAAAATTTAAAAAACAAAAAGGTATACATAATATGGAACAGGGTGTTATAAGAAGCCTCACTTGGTCTCTGTAGAAGTTTCTCCTAAGCACATGGGAACACATGAGCCTCACAGGATATAAAGTGCAAATCAAGACCCTGTTCTTAAATTCATGAACTATGATTCTCTTTAGACTGTTCTCTTTCAATCTCTTGAAGCTCTTTTCAATTCTACAACAGTGGTGATAATTAGCCAATTGGGGAGAGGAGGGCATAATTCCTCTTTCCTGAGAAGCTGGTGACAAAGATTCCCTCAGCAGAGGTATTTTAGAAACGCTGATTGTGTTCTTGTATTTTCCATGTTTCCCTCTATGTGCTGGCAGTAGCAAATGTCTTTATCGTGGCTGTCGTCCAGAGAATTTGAAGCCAGAGCTCTGCTCTGGGCATACATCCAGAAGAGTGATTTGGATTCCACGGCTGAAGAGCCCCAAAGTTTAAGGAGGGCCCAGAGGCTATGCTGACTGCCTCTTCAAGCCTTTACAAGTTGAAGAGAGAGAAAGGCTGAAAGCCCTTGATCTTTCTCAAGGTTGTGTGCGGCCTTACTTTGATTTTTGTTCTGGGACAGGATGCCTAGATGTTTAGAAGTGTTTTAAGAGCAAGAGGTCAAGTATCACCCTCTTGAGGGGCCAGAGTAGAGTGGTGAGACTATCTATCTGTGTTTTAGATCTTGCCCTACCTCCAAATTGGATATGAAGATTAATTGGGTAGAATTTTCTCAACCCATTGCATTCCTTACCATTTAGTGTGCACTCACTCTGAGATGATGGCTAGGATTTCATGAGTGCTGTGTTTATGAAATGACTGAAATGTGTTCATCTTTTTAGCATGGAAGAAACACCACTCATTGACAAAGAAGTAGTTACTCATGAAGAGTGATAAAAAGCATCTGAAATTCCTTCCAATCTCACATCAAATGTCTTCCAATACACTGGAAGTACCATTATTTTTATTGATAGTAAAAATTTTCATGTTAAGTATTTATAGTTATTAATTATTTAGAAACAAAATCTTATAATTTTAACCAAATTGCTAAGAAGCTATTATTTGCATTTTATAAGTAAAGAATGGTCTTAGAGAGAGAGGTTACCTGTCTTGACCAAGATGACACAGCCAGGATGTAGTAGAGCCAGGATGAAAGCCAGGTCTACATAGATGCATGTGTACAGCTTTATAGCTTATTAGTGTTGCTATTAAAAGCTTTTGCTAAGATAATACATATATTTTATGCAGCAACTTGGAAACTAAGGCATTCTCAAAACTTCTGTATTATTATTTTTTTATTTTTTGTGGGTACATAGTAAGCATGTATATTTACGGGGCACATGAGGTGCAGGCATGCAATTTACGGGGCACATGAGGTGCAGGCATTGATGCAGGCATGCAATGTGTAATAATCACATTACGGAAAATTGGGTATCCATTTCCTCAATATTATTGATTGGTTCAAACTAGGCAGATATAACTTCAAGACCAGCTCCTTGAAAGAATGAAGCACAGAAAAATTCAAAGGCTTTCAAACTTAGGATTACTCATCACCTAGAGAGCAAAATAGTGCCCTGCAAATAGGAGAGAGCCCATCAATACAAATTCCCGTCCCCTCCTGCCTAGCATGAGGTGCACAGTAGAATGTGAGGGGCAGAAGACTGGATACCAGAGACCTTGGAATCTAGGAAAGGGGACACAAAAACCGAAGGCACTCTGAAAAGGTGGTAAGAGATCTTCCATGGCAAACAGAACCTGTTTTTCCATTCTTCTTGAAGGTCAGGCCTTACTCTGTTGACACAAGGGTTGTTTTCTGTGTCATTTTCTAGCTAAGGCTGATGGTACCTAACGGTGGTACAGATTTTGATTCTTTCTCATCACTTCAAAGTCTATATAAAGATTCTGCTGAGAAGGAGCCTATAATTTTTCATTGTTATGGGTTAAACATACTGACTTTCATTTGATAGGCAAAGTGCCCTGTGATAACAGGTAACAATAATTATAGTTGCAGTAATAGCAACCACTAAGTAAATGTTTAGTGTGTGTCAAATGCTGTGAAAAGTGCTTTATATACATACGTCATCTCACATGATCCCCTCAACAGCCCTCAAAAGTTGAAATCATTACTTCTACTTTACCTAACTAAAAGCAAAGGCCGGGTGCAGTGGCTCATGCCTGTAATCCTAGCAGATTGGGAGGCCAAGTTGGGTGGATTGATCGAGCCCAAGAGTTCAAGACCAGTCAACAAGGTGAAACTGTCTCTACAAAAAAATATAAAAATTAGCCAGGCTTGGTGGCACATGCCTGTAGTCCCAGCTTCTCAAGAGGCTGAAGTGGTAGTATTGCCTGAGCCCAGGAGATGGAGGTTGCAGTGAGCCAAGATCATGCCACTGCACTGCAGCCTGAGTGACAGAGTGAGAATCTGTCTCAAAAAACAAACCCAACAAAACCCCCGAAACAGTCAAGTAATTTCCCCTTGACCATCTAGCTAATGCCTGGCGGAACTAGAGCCAATTTACTTTAGACTCCAAATAGTATATTCTTGACCCTTATATTTTAACTTTGTTACTAATACCCTGATCATCTATGACCTAGGGAAACTGAGACACAAGGTGTTGATTCATTAAGGTAACAGTTTGGAATAGACGGGGTGGACTTGCGATTTATAAACATAAATTTTGCTTCTTAATTGTCCATTCATTCATGTAACTAATATTTATGATGAGGAATAATTAACGCTGCATTCTATTTATTAGTAACAATATCTGCAGTAAAGTATAACTGAACATCATAAACGTGTTAATAATACTTAACAAAATAAATATTAAATGCAATCATCAGTGATATTTCCTGCACAACTTACTGCTTTCCTTTAAAAAGCCATCTTCAGTTTCCTCTAAACCAACATTTTTTAATCTGAGGCCCCACAGGATTCATAGATAAAATTTGAGGTAGGGAAGGGGTGATGTAAATGGAGTTGGTTTCGAAAAAACTGACATTTTTATTTCACTAGCATCTAATTGAAATTTGATGTTTTTGAATTATAAATATTGGCAACAAACTGCTGTAAAGTTGTAATATCTCTAACTTTATCACTATGCATATTTTAAAGTATGATTTTGCAGTTGTTATAGATACCTTGAAATATCATTTATGTTCATCTGTATTTGGAAACTAATTGTTATTAGATATACTGCTGCATATATTTATCTAATATGTCTTTAATAAAGACATATATATTCCTATAGCACAAATATTTTAATATTTGATAGCTGCATTTCAATGTAATTTGTCTCTTTTGCAGCCTTATGCCATTTATGTATTTGGCAACAATATTGAGGAAAGCCCATGGACTTTACCATAAAAAAGTTTGAGAACTCCTGTTCTAAGACATGTAATAGGGGTAAAATTTCTTATAAACAGTAGTTGGAGTGCAGAGAGGGTAACTGTGCCTGATCTCTGCAGAGCAAGAAGGTCCTAAGCCTGAGACCATTCCTGAGAAACTCCTTCCCATACACCTTGCTCGGACCAATGCATGTGCAGTTAAGTTTCTCTCTTTGGCTAGCTTTTGTCTTCATGATTCCAAGAAGCAGCATGTCCTCATGGACAGAAAACTCAGCAATTGGTGTCTGTCCAAATATTGACTGAGACTCAGGGCCCTGCAGTGTTGACTGGTCATTCAGGAGCTTTGTACTGACACCTGGGTGCCTGTCGGGCTTTCTTGTGTGATTCCAGGCAAGTTCTTCAAGACTCTGAGTCTTGAACTCATCTTACTATAGTTGGGATAATAAGCCTTGATGTTTATAAAGTGCTTTACAATTTTCAAACTACTACATTACCTCTTCAGTTCTCACAATACAACTTTAGAACTGGATAAGCATTGTCACTCTTATATTATATGTGAAGAAGCAGGCTCTGAGAGATCACAAAACATGCTTAGGATTCTATATGAGTTCAGGGCGAAGTTGGGAGTAGAACCCAGATCTTCATACTCTTAGAAAAATACCCTTTCTCAACATGGGCAACTTTACACAGCTTACCAACATAAACGTCCTTTGGGCATCTCTCTACCTGCTGTTTTCCTTCTTAAAAACTCAGTTCCTGCAATGACCCTTCATGTCACCCCACCAAAATCCCTTTATACCCTGCACTTGTGTAGTACTCAACAATGTGCCTTTTGATATTGGGTGGATTACTGCCTTAAGTTTTGACAGGCTTGTGTGCTATTACTCTGTGAATTTTGGGTCTATCAGAGTAGCTGGCTGACCTCGGACAAGTCACTTAAGCAGCCTGGGCCTTTATTTTCTCCTCTATAAATGGTGATAATACCAGTTTCACAGGCTTGTTGTGAAAATTGAATAAGAGGATCATGAAGATGGTTTTATAGAACTGTAAAATGCTTTATAAAATGTCACTTGATGCTGTCAACAACCAAAATAAAGATAGGTTGGGAGGTGGTAAGGTGCAATGAGTGATTCAGAAAAAGAATCTGAGGGCATGGGAATTGTTCAAGTCCTGGCACTTTTTACTTGCATAACCCTGGAAAAACTGCTGTCTCTTCCTGAACCACAGTTCTCAATTTTGACACACTTTTTTTTAGTTTAGGTAAACTTTAATAGGTATTAAAGATTTTGTGAAGATAAATGAGACAAAGTATCAAAGCTCTTACTACAATGTCTAATACTCAATAGCTTGTATTGTTGTTGCTGTTATTATTATTTTTTCTGAAGATGAAGAATCTTTTTTTTTTTTTTGAGACAGAGTCTCACTGTTGCCCAGGCTAGAGTGCAGTGGTGCGACCTCCTGGGTTCAAGAGATTCTCGTGCTTTTGCCTCCAGAGTAGCTGGGATTACAGGCATTCACTGCCACACCCAGCTAATTTTGTTGTTTCTTTGTTTCAGTAGAGACGGGTTTTCACCAGGTTGACCAGGCTGGTCTTGAACTCCTGACCTCAAGTGATCCACCCACCTCGGCCTCCCAAAGTGCTAGTACTACAGGCCTGAGCCACCACGCCCAGCCAGAAGAAGAGTCTTTTCTTACACATCTTATTGCCCACAATGTCAGCACAGTGTTTTGCAAATAACAGGTGCCTTAATAGAATTTTTGAAGGAACCACTGATTTTTTAAAAAAAATCCTATGAGGTAATAGAGATGGAAAACACTGTAAATTTTAAAAATTTCTATCCAAATATCATGCCTTGACATTTTTTCTCAAGTCAGAGACACCGTGTTATAGAAGAGAGTTAGCAGGCCTGAATACAAACCAATTCTTGAGACTCATCCCGGCTGTCTCCTGCACTTCTAAAGATTGAAAGATATTTTAATCTTCCATCCTAAAGATGAAAGGATATGCTATCTATATGGCACTGCTTGGTTCTTCTATGTGACACTGCTTGCCCATCTAATGGGGGTGGCTGCTTTTCACGCACATGCAGTTTTTCAAGGGTCCATCACTCTCATCAGATGATGAGCTCCATAGGAACCGAGTCCATATTTACAGCTCTTTGCGTTCTCCGGAGTCAGCATAATGGAGGCCAAAGGGAAGGCCCTCACTGAATGTTTACTGCTGACCATGATGGTTTTACCCATTCCACAGCCCAGGTTCCAGGCAGAGGCAGCTGCTAAGGCTTTGAATATACGACTCATTTTCCTTTATTCTTTTAGAGTTCTTTTGAGAAAAGAAGCACTTAAGAGAACTAAGGCACAGATTGAGGATGCTGTGATTTTTACTACAGCTATTAATTATTGGCTGATGAATGAAAAAAGGAAGTATTGAATGCACAGCTGGTCAAGATCACTCCATCAGATAGAAAGAGGTTAGCCATACACCTCTAGCTTGTTGCTTCTAGCGTCTTATGATGCTTGATATTAAACAATTAAGAATGAAAAGACATCTATCTGAATTATGATATGTCTGGAGATAGAAATCTCACTTTTGTGTAGTACTTTTACTGTAAAAATCGCTTTTATTTCCACCTTATTATTTTGTCTCACAATAGCCTTGTAGAGTAGGTGGTATTGTCCCCAGTTTTACAGATGAAGAATCTGGAGTATAGTGAATTAGATCTAAACCACTCCTTAAGGCTTTGCAGCCAGTGTATTTATTATCTATTGCTGTATAACAAATTACCCCAAACTTTAGCAGCTTAAACCAACAAATATCAGTTATCACACAGTTTCTGTCATCCAAGAATCTGGGCACTGCTCAGCCGGGTGCCTCTGGCTCAAGGTCTCTCATGAGGTTGCAGAGATGCTGTTGCTGCAGGCTCAACTAGGGTAGGATCAGCTTCCAAGCTCACTTGTGATCATTGGCAGAATCAGTTTCTTGCAGGCTGTCAGACTAAGGGCTGCAGTTCCTCACCAGCTGTTGGCCAGTTCCTTGCCATGGGGGGTCTCTCCATAGGGCAGCTCACAACATGGCAGCTGGCTTCCCTCAGAGTGAGCAAGTGAGAAAGCAAGAGAGACCACCCAACATAGCCACAGTCATTTTATAAACCAATCTTGAAAGTGACATCCCAGTACATCTGCTATGTTCTGTTCATTAGCCTCACTTGAGGAAAGGGGGTTACAGAAGGGAATGAATAACAGGACACAGGGTCACTAGGGGCCATCATAGCAGCTGCCTCCATGGCTCAATTCAGTAAAGAAGGATTCAGACTCAGGCTAGTGTTCTTTCTGATACACCATGCTGCTTCAGCCAGGACCCATTAATTCTTTAACTTGCCTAATATTTATTGCGGAAACTATTCTTGACACAAGGGATGCAAAAATAAAATGTGTGACCTGAAGAAACTCACAACGCATGAATGAGGAATGGACAATTCCAGTACCCACTGGGGTCAAGGCCATGCCAGAAAAAAGCAGGTGGCATTGTGGGAAGTTCACGGTGAGACACACTCCCCAGTCTCAAGAAGCCTCCTGGATGGAGGAGCTGACATCTGAGACAAGTGTTGACAGACTTATGGACTGGCAGGATTGGGTGAGAAGAAGTGGAAAAGGCCTCGCCAGCACCTATGAAAGACTAAGTTTGAGAAAACATCACCCATTTGACAAAGTGCAAATTATTTAGTATAACAGCCAATAGATAAGCAGGGTAAGCAGCTGGTGTTGGGGCTGGAAAATTGAGCTTTGTGCAGTTATCAGCCTCCATCACATTGCATCACCTGGAGAGCTTTTAAAAATACCTATACCTTAAATGAAATTAATGAAATCAAAATCTCTGGCGGTCAGGCCTGGGCATTGGCATATTTTTAATCACTCTAGGTGACTCCAAGGTGTTGTCAGAGTGACAACTATTGGACTCAATTATAAAAGGGCCTGGTAGACTGTGCTAAAAAGTTTACATTTACAAAAAATCAAGGAGGCTTAAAGTAGAGAAGTGATTTGATGAAATCTGTATTTTAGAAATATCATTCTACTTGTACAGTCTGGAAGATGGAATCTAAAAGCAGAAACTACAAAGGAAGATTCAGGCAAAGAGGTTATTGCAACAATCCAGATGAGAGATGAAGATTACCAGTTGTAAATTAAAGCAGTATCCATGAAGATTCAGGGGTCAGGACAGATGAATATTATTTGAGAATATTAAGGCAACAAGTTGATTGCATGCAGGGTGTAAGGGAGACAGAGGAACAGTTGGTGACTGGAGGTTTCCGGTTTGACACAATGGGGAGATGTGGTAATATTCCCCAATAAATGGAATGCAGGAAGAGCAGTGGGAGTGAGTGAGGAAATGATACAAATATGAGTTGAATTGGACAGGATACCTATGTGGGCATGTCCAATAGGCCACTGGAATGACGGCTAGAAGCTGAAAAGATAGGTGTGAGCTGGAGATAATTATTTAAGAGTCACAAAGCCCAGGGAGTAGCTGAGATCAACAAGAGAGAAGAAAGTGAAGGATGGACCCCTAACAGATAATCATATTCAAGGGGCAGGCAGAGAAAGGGAAGCTGTCCTCCAAGACAGAGAAACAGCAACCTAAGATTTGAGAAGAAAAGCAGAAAGCAATGGTATCTAATGGAAAAGGGGAGAAACTTTCATAAAAAAGAGGTGATCAGGAGATCCCAAAGCTACAGAAAAGTAAACAATAACGGAGAGTTATGAATAATCCCTTTTTTGAGTAGCAGTTAGGTATCAAGTACTTCACAACTCTTTCAATGAGGAATTTGGAAGCAATAACTACAAGAAAAATTCTGATTTTAATCATAAGAACTTCTACTGTTTCATCTATCAAGAAGTGTATGGAGAGAAGACTCCCATGATAGTACACTAGGGCTGATTAGGATTTACTCCTAAGCTGGGCTAGCGTCACCATCCGGGAGAGTATCCAGCCACCTATAAAAATTTTAAGTTTTTCTTAACCAGTAGAAAGGATGAAATGGATGTTGGATGGGTAAAAAATAGTGTCTGCTACAAATATTTTTCTTCAGGTATATCCTCTCAACAAGGTAGGGATTATTACTTCCTTTTTTACAGATGAGAAAACCAGGGGAAGCAGCAGTAAGAACCTGTTCAAGAAGGCACATCTCAGATGTAGAAGAACCATAATTCAACTTGAGTCCGTCTGCTTCCCTAGACTGTGGTATTTAAACAGCTTATAATGAAAATTCCTTCTATAGCTCCCCATAAAAGGGCACACAGTTCTTTCTTAATGTATTATTTCAGGCATTCATTCACCACTCATGTATTTGTGAAGGTGTTCTCACTAAATAAACTATTGGGACCTTACTTGACTGTGACTTCATCAGTTTATGACTAATTACCTCTCCAACTTGTCAAGATTATTCAGAATTCTAATTTTACTCTGTAAGGTGTTAGTCATTTCTTATAATGCAGGATTAACTAGAGAGAGACACTCTTTCAGCAACGTGTTTCAAACTGTGACTGCAGATACCTGTGAGCTGGTGAGCTGGGTGGCCAGAACGACTCCCTGAGCATGATTCATGGTGCATCCACCTCACAGTACAATGGCCTCTGGGACTGTATTTTCCTAGCTTGCTAGCAAGTTTGCTGCAGTATAGTCATATGTCATATTGATGATAAGATAGGCAATATTTATTATTTGTTTTATCTGTAGAGCAGCCCATCAATCTGCCACAGAAGAATATTAAATTCGTTTACATAAAATGGTTTTGAAACTGGTTTATCCCAAACATCTGTGATCATCCACATTAGCAAATTCATCATTTGACTTCCTCTAGGGTCTTTCTAGGAAACCAGGACACAGTGACTGATCAACCATGTCCAAGAAATCTTTCTTTACTTTCTCTTGTTTCCCTACATCTTCTTTCTTTCGCTGACACACCTTGCCTTTTATTCATTCCCCTGAATCTCTTTTCCGTAAGTAGTTTAGCTAATTTAGCCCTGGAACCATGCTCAGTGATGAAATAGGCACAGGCTTAGAGAATACTCGATTATTGATTGATTATTAACCTTCCAGCTTCTGCAACCAACATCACCCATCCACATTCCATAAGGGAATAAAGAGCAAATAAATGAATGGGCACCAAATCTAGTGCATTTTTAAGGTAGTATAATTTGTTTTAGGTTCCCAAGGTCCACACTGACCAGTGATGTGCTACTTCGTGCTCAATAACTGTCAGTCCTCCAGTCCATGAAGGACAACTACGGTATATACCCAATACCAACATACAATGAGAAGACATTGATATCAGGAGAGTTAATAATCATAATAGCTACATTGATTGAGTGCTTACCATGTGCTGGTCACTGTGCTCAGCACTTTAACACTATATCTCTTTTAATCTTTGACTTTGCAAAGTAGCTGCTCTAAATAGCCTCTCTCACAACAGAAGAAACTGAGGCTTCGAGAAGTTAAGCACCTTGTCCAAGGTTACGCAGTCAGGTAATGACAACCTGATATTCCAGTCCAAGTTTTTCGTTTTCTCTTGTTGTTGTTTTTAGCTGCAGAGATGGAAATTCTCAACCATTCTGATACGGTTTGGCTGTGTCCCCACCCAGATCTCATCTTGAATTGTAGTTCCCGTAATTCTCACATGTTGTGAGAGGAACCTGGTGGGAGGTAACTGAATCCTGAGGGCGGGTGTTTCCCATGCTGCTCTCGTGATAGTGAATAAGTCTCATGAGATCTGATGGTTTTATAAAGGGGAGTTTCCCTGCACACACTCTCTTGCCTGCCACCCTTTACTCTTCCTTCGTTTTCCGCCATGATTGTGAGGCCTCCCCAGCCATGTGGAATTATGAGTCAATTAAACCTCTTTCCTTTATAAATTACCCAGTCCTGGGTATGTCTTTATTAGCAGCATGAGAACAGACTAATAAACATTCTGTCTTCCAAACGCTTAGATAAGCAACAGCAGTCTCTTCTTGATTTATTCATTTAACTCACAAATTTCTAAATCTCGCTGCTTTATGCTCAGAACTTGAGTTTTAAAAAAGAATAACATTTTACCTATTCTTTAGAATAAGTTCTTTCTTAAGGCCCCCAATTTTTTTCCACAGAGAGATCAAAACCAGCCTTGTTTAACAAAGGTAAGAGGTTTTGGGAAGGCTTTTTGAGGGAGAGGCTGGCTCATTTCTCAAGTGGGGGCCTCCTAGGACAGTTGGGACAAGAGCCCTGAGTCACCTGTGGCAGAGCACAGAAGGAAGAGGAGCTACCTAACTTGTATGTAAGAAGGCAGCTATGTTGTTGTTGCTGCTGGTGTTGTTGTTGTTGTTGTTATGGAGTTTCGCTCTTGTCGCCCAGGCTGGAGTGCAATGGTGTGACCTCAGCTCACTGCGACCTCTACCTCCCGAGTTCAAGCAATTCTCCTGCATCAGCCTCCCGAGTAGCTGGGATTACAGGTGCCCACCACCACGCCTGCTTACTTTTTTGTATTTTATTAGAGATGGGGTTTCACCATGTTGGCCAGACTGGTCTCGAACTCCTGACCTCAGGTCATCCACCCACCTTGGCCTCCCAAAGTGTTGGGATTATTAACCTTCCAGCTTCTGCAACCAACATCACCCATCCACATTCCATAAGGGAATAAAGAGCAAATAAATGAATGGGCACCAAATCTAGTGAGTCACTGCACCCAGCTTTTTTTCTTTTTAAAACAACTATTTAAAGATCAAGTGAACCTCTGGGAGCCACAGACACAAGGATAATTTTCACCCACTCAGAGGTTCTTCATCATGCACATCCATTGGGTGCTTGGGAGAAGAACTGGAGGCAGGGCCAGGGACCAGAAAGAACATCCCTTGATAAGCAGGCCAGCTGCAGGTAAGGCATGAAAGGTCATCCAGACCCTCTTCCCTAAGGAAAAAAAAAAATCACTTGTGGAAGCGCAGCTAACTCTGTCAACCCCAGGTAAAAAATGAAGACTCAGGTGGGCTGGGAATAAAACAAAAACAAACAAGCAAACAAAAACCAACCCTAGAGGAAGGGGAAAGAAATCGCCAGGGAATAGATTATTAGATGTCTTCCACTATTGGGAGTGGCGCAGGATCCAAGAGAAAGGCTCATCCTAACAACAGGATGCACAGGGCATGCCTAAAGCCAGCCTACTGGCACCAGGTAACAAACAATCGCAATCTAATGAGAGAAACAGGGAAGGGGCAAGGAGAGAGCCTCTCAGATGTTCAGGTGTACAAGGAAGGCAAGAGGCATGGGTGGCATACAGACATTGAGGAAGACTTTCAGGCAGCCAGCCCTCATCAAAGGTAATGTTAGAGGAATCTGAAGCTGGTGTTGCACTAGAAATAGCCACAGCAACAATACAAGCCAAATCCTGCCTGGGTTTCATTTGGACTTTCTGCAACTGACGGTTCGTGTCAGTTCTCAATTCTTAAAAATATTGTGGCCTTTTCTTCATTTCAATTCTAAACCTCTGTTCTCTATGCTGCATTCTGGCTAATTTCTTGCAATGTGTCTTCCATTGTATATATCCTTTCAGCTGGTTCTAATCTTCTGCTTAGTCTACTCAATGAGTTTTTAAGTTGCAAATATACCTTTTTTTAAAGAAGTAAATAGAAGTTCTATTTAATCTTTAAATCTGCCCTGTCATTTTATATTCTCTTCTCTCTGCTCACATATTTGACACCTTCTATACATTAGCATATTAAATATGCTCACTTTGTATACTGCATCTGATAAATCCAGTGTCTGAAATCCTGTGGGTCTGATTCTCCAACCTGTTTGTTTCTGCTCTCAACCACAATGCTTTGTTTCTTTCATGCTTTTTCAGTGAACTCTTGTTTGATTTAATTTTGTGTGGAATAGATCCCTGGTGATGGTGCATTCTTCTGTAAAGAATTTGTGTTTGTTTTAGTCAGATGATAGGGGGCCACCAATCTAATACCATCTAAAAATAAAATTTCGACTTGTACTTTTTTGAATTAAATAGACAAAATGAATTTTTATGAAAATCAGAAAATCCCCAAAAGGCTAAATTCAAGTGAAAAAACTCTGGGAATATGATTTTTTCTCTCTCTCTCTATGGTTATGTTGAAGTTAACGGTTTTCCTTGTTGACCTTCTTTGTGGTGGCGGTTTTTGTTTCTGCTTTAATGAAAGGATTTTCCGAAGGGTAAATGACTCTATCCTTTCTGTCTTTAATTACCCTCTCTAATTAGAGTGGGCTCCTATAACAGGGTTAGTCACCAAGGCCACCAGAAATTAACTGATTTCTCCAGGACGGCCGGTGGTTTTGGATTCCTGCTTTCACTTTGTTTTCGCAAGTTGAAATCACTTATAAAAAATAAAGGAGCAAAGTGTCCTAGTAGTGTCTATTAGTCTTGTCCTGGATTTGAATCCCAGGTCTGCTATTTTAATTATTGTGCAATCCTGGGCAATCTGTTTGCTTTTCTGAACTTGTTTGGTCACTTGTAAAACATGAATAATATACTTATCCACATATCTGGCTCTCATGAAGACTCAAAATAATGAATATAAATTGCTTAGAACAAAGAAGAAACCTTGCCTGGCACTTAATCAGAGGCAGCTGTTACAAGTTGTTAGCAGACTCTCTTGGCATAAATTCTTGAAATCTTTAAAAACAAAATTGGTCATTTTCCATACAGGCCTTCTGCCCACTCAACCCAGAGTGGTAGTAACAGAGAAGAGACCTGTTTTGGGGGCAACTGGGCTGTTATAGTACGAGTAAAGGTGCTGGTCAGTGGGATCTCTGTTTCCCCATCTTCTGTTGCATTGTTTGTGTCCCAATCAGAAACGATCCAGTGGCATAAATGACATATCTCAAATGTACAGGTGAAAAAATAAATAAATTGGGTGAGGAGGATGTCAACTGAGAGTTGACTTCTATTATTAAGTGCTGTTGTACAGAATCTTAAAGAGTAATGAGGAATTAGCTCAATGGTATTTGGGCAGATTCTCCATCTGCCAGGGTGATAGCCTTAATGATTACTTCCATAACATCCAAAGGGTAAATCTAATTCACATGTTCCTGATCCACTTACACTAATGTAATTTCAACTTGGCCTGATAGACACTGACTGATATACAGACTGTCCTCTCTCCTTTTGGTTAATTTGGCCAGATGAAAATTAATGAGAACTTAATGTTAATTTGAAAATAATTAGGTCTATTGAATTTTACATGTGGCAAACTATCTTTATTTTTAAAGGATTTTAAGAGTTTGTTGACTGATGGTTATGTGACTATGGTCACTTTGGACTTTTTCATTTATTGTGCCCTGTATCAATCATTTTAAAGTCTTTCAAAGAAATAATAAATTATGGCAGCATCATTAACTGAAGGCTCTTCAATATCTTATGGAATTTTTGTCTATAACAGTGTGGAAAGAATCCATGGTTTGTATTCCTTCTCATCTCTTGAAAGATGTTTATATCAAATTGAATAGATTTTGTTGGCAACTTTATCCCTTCCAATGTTCATTCAACCTTCAACAAATATTATTGAACCCTACAATGAGTTCAATTGGTTGAGTTCCCTGGGATACAGATTGCAAATTATAGACTTGCTTGCAGGTTTATTGAGAAGTGCTGATAGGTACAACATCTGCGAGTGAGGGAAATTGGACTTGGCAGAAGAAGTTAAACTGTGCTGTAGTTTTGACCAAGGCCTCAGCTGGCCCTTCAGAGAGTCCTGGAGCTGGGGATAGCCTTTTAGAGTTATCCTGAGTTGAGGCAAGTGGCCCAGGCCTTTGTACCACTGTATTGACTAATCACTGGGTTAGAACTTTAGAAGGAACAAAACATTGGGCAAAGAACTTTCTTTCACCAGTGGCAATTCCTAGGAAGGCAATCAGCTGTGAACCATTGGCAGCTGACACTCCCAGCTGCTGGGGGAAAGCATGCCTCCATCCTGAAGGCAGGACCTGAGTAATGCACTGCAGCCTCTCCTAGCCCAGGGATACATCAGTGAGCAAAATCTAACACTGTTTCCTGCTTCATGGAGCTTACAGTCTAGTGGATAGTCACAGTGAAAAAAAAAAAAAGTTGTAAAATTATATATTGGCTATGGGTGATTGAGTCACTGAAATCTGCTCCTGTAGACTGTCCCTGAGGAGCTCAGTGTTTCACAGCTATCAGGTATATTTTGTAAAGCTTCTGTGAGAATGTGTAAGACAGGCAGGACACTCAGATTATTTCCATTCTACACAGAGGAAAACTCAGGCACTGCATAGGCAGAGACTTCCCTAAGCCATATTCTAATGCAAGGGTGGAAATGGTAAACAATAGCTACAGGTTATCAAGAATCCTCTCACTCTTAGGCCTACTGTAAACATTACCAGATGATTTTCCTTGTTGGCTTTCTTTGTGGACGTGTTTTTTATTTTTTCTTTTAATATAGTTTATTCTTTTTTGAAGGATGAATAGCTCTTTAGGGTTCGGCTCCATTTTCTCTCCTTAATTTGAGTGGGCTCCTACAGGTAATACCTACCTGAAAGGTAAAGACGAACAAACTGAGGCCCAGAGAACCTTAATTGCATATGGTCACAGCCATTCAGTGACAGAGTTTGACATAAGCCTATCTGGTGTTTCCTTATCCTTTTATTACCCATGCCCAGGTATTCTGATACATGATCTGGAAGATCACATGGTGAAGTGGGGAGGTAAAGTGGATTTTTGTGTTTCTTAATCTTCTATTGTGCATTCTGTGTCCCCTTCAGAAACAGCGTTGGTTTTCAAACAATTTGCAAGTAAACTCTCTGGACTTTAGAGAATAGTGTATGGGACACAGTCAAAGATGAATTTAACCTCAGGGGAAGGCTGCTACAAAACCAGATGTCCTAGCTTACCAAATATAATGAAGTTGCACTAGGAAGTGGACAAGAGAGGGAAGAGTTTAGGAGCCCTTCTCTGGCTCAGCAGAATGAATGGTGCAAGGATCCAGCCCTCAGCTGGAAAGAAGAGCCTCTCATGGGGAGTGGGCACTGATATTTGGTGTTTGAGCATCCTGCAGAGGAGATCATGAGGGAGGGTCTATAAAGTAGTAAAGAATAGGGGAAAGCATAAACTTCACAGCCAGTCAGACTCTGTATAAAGCTCAGACTTGACATTCTCTAGGGTTTGCCTTGGATACATTAGTTCACCTCGCTGAGCCACAGCTTCCCAGTGTGTAAATCAGGGATATTCTGATCATCTTCACAGACAATATGGTGACAATTCAATAAGAATATATGTTAAAATGCCAATAGCAGAGCAGGCACTGGGTAATTAGTAGCTCTACCTCTTAGCAAGGTATGAGCTCCCACTTTTGGTCTTCTTGCTGTGAAGAGGCTGGAACTCAGAAAGTGTTCAGAAAACCAGTCTGCTTCCCTGGGGGTTAGTTGTGACCCAGGGCAGCCACAGCTGACACAAGCCAGACTTTGCCTTTATTGCTCTACAGAAAGGAACAGGGACATGGTTCTGGTTCACTGGCTGGGGACAGGCAGTTTCCACCAGGCTAGCTTAGAAGAATGAGGCAGTGAGTACAGGAACTGCTAGAAGCGAGATTACCTCCCCTGTGCCATTTCCCTGGGGGAGCCCTATGCCTCTCAGAAAGCTGTAACAAGCAAGAAGGTTTTGTAGAGTCCCATAGGTCCTGGGAAGGGGTGGGAGAGAAACAGCCTACTTCTCAAGGTCACTTGCAGGCTGTATGTCACCCACACCTTTGAGCAGAGCGTGAAGGCAGCACCACCCTCTGCCAGATCACCTCCTTATATTTTGCCTGATGAGCAGCAGGCTCTCGTGGGCAGAGATTTAGAAGAGTGGGAACTTCATATTCCAGAATAAATGGAGCCTACCTGACACCGGGGCCTTGGCATTTATTATTCTTTGGGATCCTTTATCTCTGCTTTAATTTTCAATTAATATGGTGAACTGCTTTTCACTTGTCAGTAACCTTGACTAGGTGCCCTCTCACTGCAGAGCACAAGCTGCATAGCACAGAGCTTGAGAGCTCTGACTTCAGTTCACACAATGAGGAATAGAAATCTGCTCCACTGCTTACTAATTGCATGACTTTTAACTCCTAGAATTTCAATCGGGAAGATGGGAATAACATTAATATACACCAGATGCAAATGAGCTAAGGCACTGTGAGGTGCTATTCTAATGCCTTACACCTGTTAGATGTTCAATTAATGTCACTAATATAATGCAGTGTTTCTGTTAAGCAGTCAATCCTTTGGTAGTAAGAGTTGTGTGATCAACCTGGCCACAAGGAAAAGCAAAGGAAATATAGTAGAAAGAAATGCACAGATTCCATGACTTAGAAGAAATATGGGATGAAGAATTTTGAAAAATGACCTTAAAGGCATTTATTCAGGACAGATGGCCATACTGTTTCTGATAAAAGTCAGTCTGCTCTAAGGGGGCCTCAGCTTTAGAACTGCATTTTGATGAGAAGGATTCTTAACTTAGTTATCATATGGCATAGGGGTGTTGGTGATAATTTCATTCATTCCACAAATATTTTTACTGCCTACCATGTGCAAAAGTTTTCAAAATAAAATAACTGACACATTCAGAGTAGTGTGGTACATATAATTTCTTGTCAACCGGATTGGAATTATTCGGAGTGAAACTGAAGAAGGCCAAGTTTGCCTTTGTATTTTCTGCTTGCTCTTCTAGCATTCTCCTGCTCCAGGTACCTCCAGCCTCCTCCCACCTCCCACCACATCCCATCTCAGCTCATGTCCTTAGTTGTTTCCTAGGCTCTCCCCTCTTCTGGATGCAATCAAATCCTATCTGTCCTTGCCCGTCGTGTCTTTGGTTTCCTTAATGCCCCAGATTCAGGTATCTGTGTGAAATTGAACTGAGAGACCATATTTTATATTATGTTAGTGAGTTACCATCTCATTCAAGTGTTACACATTCCAGAAATATTTACACTAGAAAGGGAGATAGCTGGGGACTCAACACCTTGGCTCAAGGAACTGAATCTAATAGGATTTCAGTCTATACAACAGGAAGATGAGAGGCATACAGATCTTTCTGCTTCCTCCTACTCTGACATTTTCCAAAAAAAATGGGAAGAAGTAAAAGATCATGTGGTGAGAACAGTGTGCCAGATACTGAACTGGACTTGGGAACTACATAAATAAATAAGGTAGTCTAAGTAAATTTTTAAGTTAAAAAAATGTAGGCAATTTGGAGAGTGCTAAGATACCTAATACTTTTCATTCCAAATAGAGATTTTAGCCGTGTTATGATTGTGACATGATCTTGCCATTATCCACATATGTTGAAATTGCCTATGTTTGCCGCCTCTCACTTCCCACCTGACTTATCTCCTGTTTGACCTGTTGGAGCAATTTTTAAAATGCTCCAGTTCATTAAGTAGATTTTTAAAAGGAAAACTATGACTGTATCAACACAGTGCTTCTGCTAAGTCATCAATCCTTTTAGTTTGTTTTTCTAACATTCTGAAACAGTGGTCACTTGGAGGTGGTGGAGGGGGTGTTTATTAAGCCAAATTAGGCCAATGAGGTTTCACAGGTAAAAATTAGTACTTACCAAAATGTCACAGTTTTGTTTGTGTACATTCGTAGTTGGAGCCACATATTTTTTGCTGGGGAAATACCTTTGAAATCATAGTGCAAGTATAAAGTTTAATTCATTAGGAAAATTCAGTTTTATTTAAAAACATACAAAAGGAACCCAAGGCTTATAATTTAGCTGTTCGATTGAAACTTTATAATACCATATGGATTAAAAGTCGGAAGATATCAGATCTTTCATTTTTAACTTGATGTTCTCTGGAATATTGAATTTTAAATTGGTATATTTGAAGGAAAAGCAGTGTCCTTGTGTTTTGCATCGTCTTGGTATTCATTCTTAGTGTTCAAACTATCCAAAACACTATGCAACAATCCTTTAGAACAGGGACCTGCAGTCCGTGGATAAATTCAAGGTGTCCATAAAGTTTCTGAAAAGAAATGTTGAAAGTCAAATGTATGTACTTTCTTCTGGAAAGAAGGTTTACAGTTTTCATCAGATTCTCCAAGTTATCTATGATCTTCAAAATGTTAAGCCCAATTGTCTTGGAGATAAGCTAACCAGTCATCTCATTGTACCAATTGGGAAACTGTTCACCTGCTCCCAAACTTACATGACTAAGCAGCTTGCCTGACGTCCTCCATGAGTGTAGCAGATCCTGGGCATGAACAGAAATCTGTGGATTCCAGGAACATAAGAATTAGAACCATTCCCACCAACACCAATATCCCCTGGACCTTTCAGGCAAACAATAGATATTAAATTTAGTTTTTAAAAATATTCTTGGCTCGGCATGGTGGTTCACGCTTGTAATTCCAGCACTTTGGGAGGCCAAGGCAGGTGGATCATGAGGTCAGGAGTTCAAGACCAGCCTGGCCAAGATGGTGAAACCTCATCTCTACTAAAAATATAAATATTAGCCGGGCATGGTGGTGGGTGCCTGTAATCCTAGCTACTCAGGAGGTTGAGGCAGAGGTTGCAGGGAGCTGAGATAGCGCCACTGCACTCCAGCCTGGGTGACAGAGTGATGCTCTCGGGGAAAAAAAAAAAAAAAATTCTTTTCACTTTAACTTATAAATTACCCTTTAGCATTGAGGAGGACCTTGGATTGTATCAGTGAGACACTGTATTTCTTAGGTTTGCCATCACCCAATTTGGCACTGATTTAGGACAGGGGCTGCTTATGTGTTTGATAAACACTCCCTCCCTCTTTGTCTCCCATACTTCATCCTGCACACAAACTTGGTGCCTATAGCAAGGGTTTGGTCTCCTTTGATGAAGCCCTGGAGTTGGGGGTGGGGGGGTGTTATCTGCTTTTGTTTCATGGAAAAGTACTCCCATATCTAGCCCTGATTCCTGAAACCTCATACCACAGTTCTCTTCCCAGGACTTTCAGGTGTGAGGGGTTTGCACAACAGTTGTCTTGGACAATAACAGAGAAGATAAAGTTTCACAGATAAGGAGAAAGTGGTGTGCGTGGAAACTTGCAGAGGTTTAATTTCCATCCCCTTCTCCCCACACCTCTTCTTTCTCTCTCTCCCAGTGGGATACTTGTCTGCACGTGTAACTACGAATTATAGAGGGGCCATAAAAATTGTGAGTAATTAGCCAGTTAATATTTACATGCACAACATATAAACTCCTTTGTCTTTAGCTGGGTGACAGTAAATAATGTTGAATCTGAAAGGTAAAAATCATCTGTCAGCAGCTGAGTGAACTTGATTCCTTTTTGTGTAAAACTTGGGAAAAATTGCCCAATTCATCCATACATCAAGGCTTCTCAAGCAACTTGTTTAATGTTAATAACTCTAGAAATTGATTCACACTTTTCTTTCTGATGCATAAATGTTTTTCTCAATTATTTCAATCTCTTTTTCTTACTTGCAATCAATTTCCTGACCACCTACGTTAGAGTGACTGTTAAACATGGTTTGCTTCTTGCTGTTTTTTGTTGTTGTTTAGGGTACATGATAACTGTCTCCCTAGTTATCATCTTAGTAGAAAAAGCTTTCTGTTTCATTTTGTCATTTCAGTTCAGCTCAACAATGTCTTCTGAGGCTTTACTATGTAACCCTCACTGATTGTGAGGACCTCATCACTGAAACAGTCTTTGTCCTCAAGGAGCACATGAGCTTTTACAGAGGTTTTACATATGCTACTAATTTTTACACATGGCAATACGGCGATTTCATGTTGAAAAGAAATGCACTACAGACAATGTGTTATGACAGCACAGGGAGCAATTACAGAAAAATCTTCAGAGAGGAGGATGTTACTGGGTTGAGCTCTTATTGCCTAAAAGAGTTAATAGGCATCCTTTATTGACTACTTGCTACCAAGCATTGTGCTCAGTCTTTCACATGCATTTTCTCATGTCATACAAGAATCCTATGAGGCAGACAATGTTATTATTCCTGCTTTACAATTGGGTGAACACAGGCTTTGAGTTCAAATAACTTCAACTGCCAAAGGAGTTCTTGATGACTCCACAGTCTCTCCCCTCACCACTCCAGCACACACCTACTCATTTGAGTAGATTTTTTAAACAGACAGAAGATGGAAAATATTCCAGGCTGCACTTCTGTGTTTACTGAATGAGGAGGGAATGTGGAGTCTGGTGGCAGGAATGTGGCAGGCTAGAAAAATAGCCTTGGAATGATTCTCAACTACCAAGAAGTTACTATGTGCCAGGCAGTGCCTGAGTACTTCGCAGACATGATTACCATTTAATTCTTATAGTAATCTTGAGAATTGGATATTATTATCTCAATTTTTACAATTGTCAAGACTCAGAGAGTTTAACTGTACTTGCTTGAGACATCAAAGAATGTTGAAGAGCAGGGATTTGATCTGTAGTCTGGCTAGGATCTTTAGGACCTATCTAATCCACTACAGGGAAAGGAGTTTTCACAATCCTGATCAAGAATATCCTGTCTTTAACCATTACTATACCTTCACTTCCTTTCTTTCTTCAGCCCAGGACCAGAAAGCAAATTAAAAATTCAATGCAATTCCCGTTAAATTCTTCGCAGAACTAGAAAAAATAATCCTAAAATTCATATAGAACCAAAAAAAGTACCTTCATAGCCAAAGCAAGACTAACCAAAAAGAACAAATATGGAGGCATCACATTCCCAACTTCAAACTACACTAGAAGGCTATAGTCACCAAAACAGCATGGTACTGGTACACCCAGCAGAAAATAAGTCATTACATGAAAAAGTCATTACATGTACACTTGCACACACATATTTATAGCAGCACAATTTGGAATTGCAAAAAGTATGGAACCAGCCCAAATCGAGATCGTGCCACTGCACTCCAACCTGGGCAACAGAGAAAGACTCCATCTCAAAAAAAAAAAACAAAAAAAAACCTGGGGGGCTTGGGGGAGTTGGGGGCAGGGTGGGAGGGAGGTGAGGGATAAAAGACTACACACTGAGTACAGTGTACACTGATCGGGTGATGGGTGCTGGGTGCCCCAAAATCTCAGAAATCACCACTAAAGAACATATCCTTGTAACCAAACACCACCTCTTCTCCAAAAACTATAAAAATAAAAAATAAAAGAAAAATCTGTTCACTGGCCAAAACAAAATGAATAATATTAATAACAATAAAAGAGTTCTAGATCCCTGCCATCAAATTGCCTTCCTATTGTCAGCTGGAATATTAGCAGCTGGATGGTAAACCAGCAATAAGGAAGAAATAGGAGTAAAATGATTCTTACCATGACCCTTCAAGATGAGTGGTCCTTTCTACATTTCCACATTTTGCAAGCAAAAGAGCTCATACAAAGGAAGTGCATAACCTTAGCTAAAAATCAGATAGCAATTTAGAGGCAGAAGTGGTTAATATATCATTGGATAATATTTATGGAGCTTACCAACATATAAGACACACTATATTCATATATTTGCCCAAAAATCTATTTTCCAAAGCTATTTTTCTAGGCTTCCAGTCAAAATTTGTAGATGAGTCTCCTTCCCTACAGTTTCAATTTGGGGTTTTCTATTCCTTATGAAGTTTTTGGAGCTTTGTGTTGGGCTTGCCGTAAATGACAACAAATACTCCTTTAGCATTCTTTCATGAAATATCCTTGGAGCAACCCCATCAGAGGCCACTCACAGATCTGCATTATCTCTACCAAGGATGTGGAGGAGATTCCCATGATTCCAGGGCCCTGGGGAAATTGTGAGATGTACTTCCTTCTCCAGCTCAGAAAAGTGAAATGGAGTGTTTCTCCGCTGGCCATAGGATAAATGCCCAAATATCTGTTGGACACTTAGTTGCGCTAGTAATTGATGGAGAAGCTCTCCATAACACTCAGATGCACTCAGAAGAACCAACTGACAGTCATGCATGTCAAAGTGTTGCTTAGAGGTGAAGTGTTCTCACTAAACTATGTGGATGTCCTAACGCTGCCCAGGGTTTAAAATTCTGTATATATCAACAGTGAATATTTATTGAGCATCTACAATGGGCTAGATACTCTGCTAGAAATGGGATTTAAGAGTGAATAATATAACGTTTCCACCACCAGGGATCTTACAATCTATTAGGTTGGTGCAAAAGTAATTATGGTTTTTGTCATTACTTTCAACAGCAAAAACCACAATGACTTTTTCACCAACCTAATAGAAGAAGCTTCTAGAAAGCAAACAGGCAAGCACAGTAAAGTTGGGGAAGTGGCATAATAGAAACACTCGAAACAGAAATTCTCAGGAGGGGCACTGTGCAGCTGGGAGGGCCCGGCGAGGCTTCCCAGGTGCACTGAAGCTGAAGTCTGCAGGGTGAATTGGGGTGAGTCTGCTGAATGCAGAAGAAGACACAGAGCGTTCCATGCCATGTGAAGACCAGACAAAGGCCAGGAAGTAAGAATGATCATAGTATTTTCAGGTACCTAGATGTAATTCATGTGACTGAATCGGACAGTTCCTGGGAAGAAGCAGGGGCAGACTGTGAGAGGACAGCTCCTCTTCTTTCTCAGTAACCGATTCTGTCTCATAACTAATAATTTAATGGTGACGTTGAGGTTTCAGAGACAGAAGTATTGTCGATGCCAAAAAAAAGTATTCATGTTTTCAAGAACATATTTTAAATATAGAATCTGTGAATGTTAGAGTTGGAAAAGGCCTCTTATCTAATCCAATCCCTTTGTTTAACAAATGTGGAGACTGAAGCTCAGAGAGGTTTGGTGACTTATCCAAGGTCCCCAGTAAGCTTTAATAAATACTTTTGCTTTACTCAGCACATAGGCATATTACATTCCTGGATGGGAAGAACATGTGTTGTCAAAGAGAGTGCTTTTTTAGAGCCAGGTATAGGATTCACATAACTCTAATTACAGTGGCAAAAAGATTATTTATGAACAATTCACCCAATCATTCCAGAAATCAGTGATACTTAAGTTTTCAAGTCATTCAAGGTAACTGTCTATTTCACAGTGCATTCTAAATAGAAAGGTAGAGGGGAAGACATATCAGCCATTTCCCCAAATACACAAGGTACATAGGTTATAGCTCGCTTCTCATGAGTATGAGTACATTTTAAGAACACACTTCCTGAGGAAATATTCTTGTCCGTAATACTGTTCATCAGTCTGCCTGGTGGCCAGCAAGCTAACTTAAAAGTAAGCCTTTGACATCACAATGAAAGTAAGCCTGCAAAGGCACTGTCAGTTATCCCTGACTCAGAGCCTTCCATTCCAGCCCATGAAAACACTTCCTATCTTAGCTCTTCTTCCTTCCAACTGCAATGATAATTAATGCTCCTATAATGTCTTTTGTCCAGGGAACTCTGAGGGGTTGACGAGCATTACAGTATTGGTTCCTCTCTGATTAGCCATGGGAAAATGTCTGTTCTCGTTGTTCAGGAAAATTACCGCCCTTTCCAATTTAAGGCACTACACACCTTCTAAATCATCATTCTCAGGCCAGCAGAGGGAGGTGCCTATGTCAGAGGGGAAGCTGAAAGTTAAACACGGGAGGGACTTTGTCAGGGACCTGGCACGCTGCTCAGATGGTAGTGTTTCAGGAGGCTCTGACTCTGGGCTGATCGGTGCTATGGAAGGGCTGCATGTTCCAGGAGTCTCACCCATCAGGCTGCTGTCTCTGGTATGTTGCAGAGTACTTTAAGTATCATGATTTGAAATCATGAGCTGCCTATAAGCCACCTTTTGATGTTTCATGAGTCTATTTTAGTTGCTAATGGTTGTGTGTGTATGTGTGCACGCATGTGTGTGTAGCTCCTAATTGATAAGACAGTAAGGGGACAAAAATTGTAGAGTCTGGGACACCTCCATTCAGAAGTATGCAATATCACTTGTAGGGTGTCCAAGTAGTTAGATACAATGATTGCTTCAATGGGAAAATTGGCATTTTATACTCTACTCCTTTAGGACTCTTCCAGCGTTGTAATAAGGGTCTAGCTTTGGAGCTAGCTCAGACTGCCTTACACTTTAGGGAAAGATGAGATGGTGAATTTTAAAGTCGGAATTCTTGGCTTCAAAACCCAGGTGCTCCACTATTTGGCAGTGTGACCTTGGCAATTAGTTAACCTTTTCTTATCAAACAGTTTTCTCATGTGTAAATGTGTATAATCCCATCTCAAAAGATTGTTGTGGGATTAAATGTGATAATGAATGTAACGAGCTTAGCCTGGTGTCAGCATATGTCGTGCAGATGGTGGCTCTTATGTCATGCAGTGGCTGCTGCTGCTGCACTTGCTTACTGAGTTAAGCCAAGTACTTCTTTGCCTTTGTGAAAAGGAATGAAATTTTTTTTCTCTGTTTTCTCAGGATTTTTTTTTAACTTATAAACTGAGACCTGGAAAAAGCAATATTTACTCTCTCAGGCCCCTTTCCACCTAATAATCCTGACCCCAACATGTTGCTTTTGCATTTCCTTTTCTTCTTCTGATCTCATTAAAATAAGATATTTATATGATTATCAGATTGTTTCTATAGGATTCGGGTTTGATGAAGAATTCTCATTAATATTTGGTATCAAAACCAAAACCTCCATAAGCCAGATAACAGTGGGTATCATTTACCACTTATTAGGTCTAACACCTTTCAAGTGTTTCACATATGTTGATTTATTTAATTTCTCACAATTGTATGAGGTAGAAACTGCTAATTTTTCCATTTTTCAGAGGGAAAAACAGAGGCACAGAAACATTAATTAATTTGCTGAGGTTATACCACCTTGTCTTCCCGGGGTCTACTAAATGTTGGAGTCTGTGGTGAGGACTAAATGTGAAGGAGGCTGTATTGGGGATCTGCAAATCCCAGTGAAGATGAGGAGAAGAAAGAGGGGATGTGTGAGGTGACATTCAGCAGACGTGGCCCCTGGGCAGCTGGACTTCTCTAGAATGTTTGCAAGGAGAAAGTGTGCCTCAGAGCAGACTGAGGAAGGAAGAAAGGAAGGAGAGATGTTTCTCCACGCATTTCTCTCCATCTCTCATTCCCCTTTGCTTGAGGTTCCCTCCTCTTCTCCCCAAGAGCTCCCTGCCTGTCACTGCCAGGGTTTGTCATGCAGTCCCTCAGCGTAGCAGCTGCTCAGGAAGCAGACACTGTGATGTTCCATCCCAGTTAAAATGTGGGGGGACAACCTGGTGCAAGTGGCACCTGTCAGAGAGAGAAGGAAGGTGGTTTAGAGAAGCTGAGAAGGCCTGCCACGACTGTGTATTCACACAGGTGTAACTAGAAAGATGACTGTATCACCCCTATGATGGAACCCCCCTTGAGCCCAGATGATTTAATTTCCTAGACATACCATCACAAATACCACCAACCTGATGGTTTTAAACAAGAGAAATTTACTCTCTGGAGTAAAATTCTGGAGGCTAGAAGTCAAAACTCAAGATGTCATCAAGACCATGTTCCCTCCAAAGACTCTAAGCAAGAATCCCTCCTTGCCTCATCCTAGCTCCTAGTGGCTCCCAGCAATCCTTGGAGCCCCTTGGCTTGTATATGCATCTCTCCAATCTCTGCCTCCATCTTTGTATCATCCCCACCTCTGTGTCCCTCTATGTCCTCCCATCTTATAAGGACACCAGTCATTGGCCCATAGCCTCCCTCTAACTGCAGGATGATTTCATCTTGAGTTTTTAACTAATTACATCTGCAAAGATCTTTGCTACAAACAAAGTCACATTCTTAGTTTTGGGATAGGCAGACATTTTGGGGGGACACTATGTAACCCCCCAAGACACCAGGTCTTAGAAAGCCATAAGTGCTGTTGGCTGTGGTAAAATAAACTGAGCCAGTATGTCCTTGCCTGAGAGAGAACAAGGACCATTTAGTGCCTTTGTAAAGCATCAGGTCAAAATTTTTAAAATCAGAGTATCTCAGGAAGTATTGATCATTGATAAAGTTACTTGATAGCTACTAAGGATTGTGGGTTATAATGCATTTTCTTTGGGATGGTCAACTGAGATGAGCTGTGTGATCTAGCCATACTGTTACAAAAAATAGTTACATTGACGCAGAAGCCATCTAAGTAGGAATGGACACATCTACACACACACACACACACACACACACACACAAATAGGTAAATAGAAAAAGAGAGAATAAGTTTTACGTGACACTACTTATGATACCATTATGTTCATATAGCTGAAAAGACCACAAGTTCTTCGCATGTTGTGCATTTGGAGACTTCTTTTAGTTGAAGCTATGGGTTATTTTGGTATACAAAACATGACACTTTTTGTAGTTTTTCCTCTTCATTCTATGAATTATATTTTTTTCTCTGAAGCCATCTCGTTTTAGATATTGCCACATGATATGCTTTTCATTATTATTTTCTCTGTAATATTACTGGCCAGAAGGTCACATTATTTCAAGTCTTGCTTCAGTGACTCCTGAAAGCATTTTTTAGGGTAAAGGGTACAAATTGAGAAAAGAGGAGTGGAGAGTGCTTTTACTTCATTGATATGGGTCTATTTCAACTCATCCGTGGGAGAAAACACTGATTCAATATCAGCAATCAATATATCAGTCCCTGAGTTGGGACACAGTGGTGAATGCAAGGGCATCTTTCCTGCTTTCAGATGACTTGTTGTCTAGCTTACCAAACAGCAGCTGCTCAGATATACTGGGGTCATCTGTCAATCAACGAAAAATCAGAAAAACCGTACTTTCTTTTTTGTTGTTTTTGTTTTTAAAGACCGGGTCTTGCTCTGTCACCTAGATTGAAATGCAGTGGTGCAATCATAGCTCACTACAGCCTTGCACTCTTGGGACCAAGAGATCCTCCTCCCTCAGCCCCCCAGGTATCTAGGACAAAAGCCATACACCATGCCTAGCTAATTTTTAATAAAAATTTTGTAGAGACAGGATCTTGCTGTGTTATCTAGTCTCCTCTTGAACTCCTGACCTCAAGAGAGAATCTTGCCTCAGACTCCCAAAGTGCTGGGACTACAAACATAATCCCCCATGCCTGGCCAAAAACTGTACTTTCTGAGCTACTTCCTGATCTAAATTTCATATCTTGGGAGGCATCAGATAAGCAGAATTCACCTCTTGATCCTTAAGGTAGATCCTTATGAGGTCAAAAGACTGTGTGTGACCTTACAGGTCATTTGGTCCAGTCTCCTGATTTCAGTGAACAGACATTTCACAAATATTTACTGAATGTCCACAATGCAGCAGACACAGTGCTAATACCCTGAAGAAACAATGGTATGTAAAATCAGGCACAGGACTGGCCCTCTTAGAACTTATAGTCTAGTATGGGGAATCAGGTGTTACCAAATAATTATACAAACACATATAAAATTGTGATTGGAATAAGGGCTCTGAGGGGGTTTATGTAGCCCTATGAGAGTGTGGGGAGTTTTCTGATCTGATGTAACCCTGAGAGGTTCTTCATTTTGAGAGCACACGCTTCATTTTATAACACGCTTCAAAACAGATCTTCTCCACCAGCTGGGTAACCCTGGGCAAGTTTCTCTCTAAGCACCAGCACCCTCACTTGTAAAATTGGGAGGAAGTGTCTTTCAAAGAGTATGCAGATGACATTCAATAAAATGGATACAAAAGTGTGTGGCACAGTTAGACCTACTGATGTAAGCATGCAGGTTGGCAAGATCTCACTTTCCTTTGCTCAGGAAAATCTCCAGGCCCAGGGACAACATGGCCTAATGGGAAGCCTGACACACACAAAAGGACAAATCAGAGAGATTCCCAGTGGATTTTCAGGAGAAGATTTACCTTTGACTTCCTGAAGGGAAAAGGTTACAAAGGTGTTTGGATGGAATGATATTAAAGTTAAGGGTAGAAAAATGGTGGAAGTGGTGCTGGCTTTGCATTGAAGAAGGAAGCACATAGATGCTTCCCAACATCACACAGCTGGGGAGGACTTTCTTCTCCCCATGAGCAGCTAAGGACCACAGGAAACTGGAGACAGATGCCCAGTGCTGGAGACATTCACATTGTTTCAGGATCTTCCTCGGATCAAATCCGGACAGTTGTTCCTTATATCAGTCAGGTCCTGCAAGAAACAGGTCCATATTCAACAGTAGTGACTGGAGAGAATTAATGAAAGAACTATGTACAGAGATGTGAGCAGGGTTACTTGTGAACATCCCAGGGCTAGCTACAGCTATAAACCACGGTAACACCACCCCTATAGTCCTAAAGTTGCAGAGTGAGGGAGTGAGGTTATGGAACCTAGCAGAAGCATTCACCTTGGAAAGGGGGCCAGCCAGCAAAAGCTAAGGCTGCATGGCGAGAAACCTGGCCACTGCCAACCAGGCCTTGGTGGCAGGGAGCCAGGGGAATTCATATTTTGATCCGTCTCCTGATTCTTCCATATTCTGCTGGTGCCTCTCATTGGCCAAGCCCAAGCAGGAACCAGAGGGCAGGAGAGCACCTTAAGGCAGCACATAAAACCTCCAGTGCAGGGAAGAGAAAGATCTGAAAAGTAAATAGGGAATATTCAGCACATACCCTTGCAAAATGGTATCTCATTGTTGTTTGTACCAGCAGTACCAGGCCCTGTTCCAAGCACAGTACATTTACATGTATTGTCTCATTTAGTTTTCATGATAAATTAAAGAATGTGCATGTCTATTTGAGTGCATGTGCATATATTCTGCAGGGCTTTAGGAACACAGCAAAGATGCCGTAGCCCCTGTTAGTATCTTTTTCGGTGAAGCCAGCCCACTTCTGTAGAGAGTTGAATTATTTTGGTAGTTGTTAATATTGCAGCATTTTAAAAAGCTGAGGTAGAAAATAGTACTCATTAGTGTGCAGCGTGCTCAGCTCCAGGCTGTTGACAGGCATGAGAAGAAGGCTGAGCTGCTGCCTTTGCTGCAGTTCTCAGTTCTGCTGTCACTGCCTGTGTGGGTGGTGTGTGGCAGGAGGCAAATGGTGGGCTCCCTGAAAGCAGGATTAGGGTGCAAAACCCTCAGGAGAGCCCACAGGCCACAGAGCCAGGGGAGTATTTCTACAACAACCAACAGTGGGGTAGTTGGCAGAGGAGCCCTGCCTGGTTCTGCCTCATGCTTGGACACACATACAAAATCATAAACATTCTCAGGAAATAAATATGCACCTTTGCCGTGGTTTTACACTTTGGGATGCATGAAAGTCATGTGGGAAAGCTCATTAAAAAGGCAGATTCCAGCTAGGCATGGTGGCTCATGCCTATAATCCCAGCACTTTGGGAGCCCAAGGTGGGCAGATCACGAGGTCAAGAGTTCAAGACCATCCTGGCTAACATGGTGAAATCTCGTCTCTACTAAAAATGTAAAAATTAGCCAGGAGTGGTGGCGGGCACCTATAGTCCCAGCTACTCAGGCTGAGGCAGGAGAATCGCCTGAACTGGGAAGTGGAGGTTGCAGTGAGCTACGATTGTGCCACTGCACTTTAGCCTGGTGACAGAGCAGGACTCCATCTCAAAAAAAAAAAAAAAAAGGCAGATTCCAGGGCTCCACCTCCAGGATTCCACTGATGCAAGGCTATTAAAAACTCAGGAATCTGCCTTTAGCACACACCTCCATGGCTGTGATGCAGGTGGTCTGTAGACCTCACATGTATCAATTCTTTGGGGTAGGTGTGTGTTTTCAGAGCTGGGGGAGACAGTATGCTTCTTAGGTGACCAAGTCCATTATCTGAAATTGATGTACAGTGATTGTACAATGCTGACAAGAGGTGCCAATCTGCAGCTTCAGGAATGGGAGCAAGAATGTGAATCTTGGTTAAAGAGCGAGCCAAGCTTGATCAGAGGAAGCAGCACACAGAGACCGTACTGGAGGACGGCACCAGCAGAGATGTCCTGTATGGGAGAATGCTGTTTTCAGGGAGGCTGCTCCTCCTGTTAAAGCCCTGCCCCCACCACCTGCCTTCAGGATGGTAGGAGGGAAGAGCTTGGACAAACTCTGTGAACTGGCAAAGTGCTCTAGAATTGGCCACCTTGCTTTCCTAAAGGATGTGTCACCGAATCCCTCAATGCCATGTCCTCCGAGAGAACTGGCAGGGCTCAAACCGGGGAACATTGGCTTATGCCCAAGCCCTGCCACCCAATATTTCTGTAACTTTGGACATCACTGTGCCTCTCAAAGCCTCTATTTCCAAACTGATAAAATGGAAATGCCAACTTTACTACCTTCGCCAATGCAAAGATGAACTGAGATCTGTGACAGCCCTGCAAATGGAAAAGAATAAATATTTATTGAATGCTGGATTGTGTGGTTTATATACATTATGCAAAATGCCACACAAATGAAAGGGGCTATTATTTATTTTATAAACCTTAGGTTTACTCAAAAAGCCAATTTCAAATTAGAAAATTTGGCTTTAAATGAATCACTTAAGTACTTCCTGATGAAATTGTTTTCTTTCTTTTCCCCCGTTTGTATCCAAATCTCTCCAGTGAACCCCCATGCCTTTTTTTTTTTTTTTTTAACCATGGTCTCTGGCAGGTCATGAGCTCAGAGGTTGTAACAGGTATCCTGATCTCTGTTGCTCCACTTATGAGCACATAATATATTTACTGAACAATAATTCCAGCACCTACACATGCATCTCTGTGCTTCATTCATCCTCACAGACCCCAGAACACTAATTAGGCACTTGGGCCCTCAAGCTTCCTTCCATGAGTGTCTCAGAGCTAACTTGGCTTAGCATCACCCCGTCCCCATCCCTGCTCTCACCCCAAGACACAGTCCTGGTTCCCAAGCTCGCAAGTTCCCAAGCTTCTTCTCCACCATGATAGCTCCTCCATCTGCCTGCTATTCCCAAGCCTCCTGAATTCTCCACCCTCACTCTCTGCCTTTAGTGCTCACCCCTATTATCCTGACACCTCTCCCTGCAAACTCACTCTCAGGAACCTCTGCCATTGACATTCATCCAC
Organism: Piliocolobus tephrosceles; assembly: GCF_002776525.5. NCBI lineage: Eukaryota > Metazoa > Chordata > Mammalia > Primates > Cercopithecidae > Piliocolobus > Piliocolobus tephrosceles. The sequence continues at coordinate 25,437,213 of NC_045434.1, read as the reverse complement.
GTATTAATGGAACTCCAGAGAGTGGTGAAGCCACATTCCCCCAGATTTACTCATTCCCAAACCCCTCCAGTCATCATCTGCACAAGAACACTCTTCTGCCCTGCATAGTCCTGGGGTTGTTCATTACACTAACATGCATGATTGTCCCCTCAACTCCAGTTTCTAATGTTGCCCTGAGGTCAGAATAACAATGTACATTTGTTTCAAGCTTTACAATCGACAAAGTCTTTGCAAGACCATGGTTTGATATGACTGTCACAATAATCTTGTGGTGAGTGGCTGCTGTTGTGATTATCCTCCGTTTTACAGATGATAAAACAGAGGTTATGGGTTTTGTCTAATTCAGTGGTTCTCAACAAGAGATGATTTTTCCCTCCAGGAGACATTTAGCAATGTCTGGAACATTTTTGATTGTCACAGTGGTGGAAGAGAAGATGCTACTGGCATCTAGTGGATAGAGGCCAGGGATGCTGTCCAACATCCTGTAATACACAGGGCAGCCAGCCTCTACAACAAAGAACTATCTGACCCAAATCAGAAGGTCATTTTGATTACTTGCAGAACCAGAACTTTAACTTAGATATTTGGATTTCAGGAGTCTCCGCTCTTCTCAGAACCATCTGCCACTGCTCTGAGACCCTGCTGGGACCATTTGGCACCTGGGGTAGAATAGTTACTAACAAATTCAAGTCCCCTTTCTGTACTAGCTGTGATAATTGGGGTGAGCTACCAGTGATCTCTGAACCTAACTTTCCTAGAATTGCTGGCAGGTCAATTGGTCTATCATATGTAAAGCACATAGTAGAGTATTTAGCACACAGTAGGCGCACCTTATTCTACTCCTCCCAATCTTCTCTATTTCCTCAAGTTGGATTGTCACTCTTTCTCCTACTGCTTCCAATATAAGCATTTTTAACCTCATTGGTGGCCCTCAGGGTTAACCCCAAATAATATGACAGTGGGTTCCACAAATGATCTTAAAAAGCAATGGGTCATGCAAGGGTGGCAAGTTTGCTGAAGGTGAGGACAGCCTGGGTGTACTGAGGCTATTGAATGCCTTCCTCAGCTAAACCGTGAAAGTGGCAGACTCATTTTGGAGGAAAGCCATGGATGGCTCAGCATATACTTGCCGGGAAGTTTGTAATAGTACTCTGGCCGCCTAGAGCTGCAGCCAAGTCCTGATTATACACAGGAGTTAAAAGGGGAAAAAAGACAGCTGGCAAAATGGAATCCTCCAATAACTGACAGTCAATGTTTTGGGTTAAGCATCCATTCATCTGGGGCTACCCGCTTCCCCCAGGCACTAGCATGAGCCTTGCCTTCTCCTGTCTGAGCAGCCCTCCTCGGGGCCAACAGGTCACATCCATAATGCTCCAGTGGATCAGGTCTGCTCCAGGGTGATCTCTGTAAGTCTACATCATTCCCTCCCAATATACGATAGCAGCTACCCCAATCCATAAAGTGTAAAAGTAACTCAGGGATGAGTAGATTCTAGGGCCATTCTAGGGGCTCCCAAATAAGATTGGGCAAATTATTATATTCAGAATCTTTCAAAAAGGGATTGTATGTTTGAGAAAGCTGCCAGACAGGAGTGGATCCAGGTCCCAAAAAGTGTCACCAGAGTGGCTATGAGTTCCTATACCTTTTGGAAGAACCCAGACTTAATAAGTGTTGGTGAGGATGTGGAGAATAAATTGGAGCTCTCATACAGTGCTGGTAAGAGTGTAAAATGGCACGATTGCTTTGGAAAACAGTTTGGCAGGTCATTAAAAGATTAAACACAAAATTACCATATAACCCAGCAATTCCACTCCTGAGTATACACCCAAGAGAAATGAAAATATGTGTCCACACATATACTTCTACATACATGTTTGTAGCAACACTGTTCATAATAGCCAGAAGGTGGAAACAACCCAAATGTCCATCAACTTATAAATGCAGAAATGATGTATGGTAGACCTACACTGTAGAATATTACCTGGCATTGTAAAGAAATGAACTAGTGACACATGCTGCAAAATGGATAAACCTTATGAACCACTAACATAAAACATTATGCAAAGTGAAAGAACCTATTCACGAAAGACCACATATTGAATGATTCTATTCATATGAAATGTCCAGAATAGACAAATCCATAGAGACAGAAAGTAGATTAATTGTTGCCTAGGGCTAAAGGATGAAGGGAAATGGAGAGTGACTACTGATGTGCTCAGGGTTTCTTGTTGGGTGGTTAAAATATTCTAAAATTGCTTGTGGTGGTGGTTGCATAAACTCTGTGAACATACTAATTTAAGGGATATATTGAATTATATACCTTATGTAGTGAATTGTATGGTATGTTAATTATATCTCAATACAGCTGAAAAGAAGGAGGAGGATAAGGAGAAAGAAAAGAAGAATAAGAGAGAGAAGAAAGAGAAAAATCATGCAGACTTTTGAATGCTCTTTGTCAGAATCTCCAAAATATCTCAAGTCCATTATCTACTAGGAGGTAAGACAGCCCAGTGGTGAATCGTGTTGGTGCCAGAATCAAAATTAGTGAACTGAGTAATATAGGCTTCAGCATCACTACATAACTTCTTGAGAAATGACACCTGGAATTTGGGTAGAGTGTTCTGCATTATCTTCTATACAGTGATTCTCACTTCAGTGAGTATCAGGTTACCTAAAGGGCTTGTTCAAACACGCATTGCTGGACCCTACTCCTAGAGTGTCTGATTCATCAGTCCTGAGTGGGGCCAGAGGATTTGCATTTCTAACAAGTTCCCAGGTGATGCCGATGCTGCTGGTTTTAGAGCAACACCCTGAAAACTACTCATTGAATTTTTAATTCTTTAAAGTCCCCAGGGTCTATTGAGCAGACTTTTCAAATAACAGCAGAAATGCATAGTGCAAATTAGTTATATGTGTATGTTAATATAAATATTTTATGAGTGCATTATTTGACAATTATTCCTAAATGTTATAATTAGTAACTGCAGTTTTGATGAAATGATGGAAGGAATCGCAGAATGGGAATCAGAAGACATGGGGTCATATCCTTCCAGTTCTAGAAATTTGGCCCAAAATGCTCTCTCACCACAGTTTCCTCATCTGTGAGAAACTAATTCCAATAATGCCTCACTAACATATAAAGTTATGAGGAAGATAATATAGTAACCTAGTTGAAAATACATGGTCAACTGTAAATGCATTAATCTTATGTCCTCAATGTCTGTGTATGGAAACCATTCTCTGTGCGGTCACTGGAATCTCTCTCAAAGGCATCATCAGTTTCTGGAATCTCCTGAGACACTGGATGAGTTAGGTTGCTTTCAGCTTCGAGTAACAGAAATCTATATTCAAACTGGACTCTAGCATGAAGATATTTATTTTTGCACGTTACAGGGAATCCAACTGAGGTAGTTCTAGCTGTAGTTGAAAGAAATCTGCAGAGAATGGAGATCAGGCAGAGGCCCTGGAAATCGCTGGAAAATAAATGTATAATAAAGATGAGTGTTTACAATAATTTGCTTTGTCTGTTAGAGCACTTTAAGGTTTAAAGTAGCTCATGTCATGCCCAGAATGCAAGATACAACTCATGAGCATCAGGATGATAAACTGAAAAAAATTAAACAAACAAAGCAAAACTAAAAACCTCTAGCGTAGAGGTTCTCAACCCTGGCTTCCGGTGAGAAGCCTATAGGGAGGTTTCAAAGGACGTCATTGTCGGGACCCTGCTTAGAAGCTTCTGATCTGATTGGTCCAGAAATTGCTCAGACGCTGAAGGTTTCCAAAAGCTTTCCAGGTAATCCTTAAATGCTGATAAGGTTGAGAATGATTGCTTCAGCATATCATGAATCAGAGAGATCGTTCTAAGCTAAGAAGAATTCCGATGCCAGCACTGGGCGGTTACTTAGGGATAGAAGTGATGGGAGAAGATGGTGCTAAACAAAACTAAGCCTCATATATCTGTTCAGCCCAGAGCCTCTCCCCCTCGCTTCAGTAACCATGATCATCAGAGAAAACTGCACGCCCAACACACATGCGCGCGCGTGCACACACACACACACACTCGTTAATTGTTGCTTTATTCTCATGTATGACTTTCTTTCCCTTTTAAGGCTATCTTGGTGTTTGATCTAGACTGAATACCATCTGGCAAATGTGCCATAGATGAGGCAGATGGTGAGATTAATAGTGTGATTTTTCTCTGGCTCCACATTCCTTTAGGAAAGTGACTCTTAGACATTGATGTGAATAAAAATCACCTGGAAAACTTTTTTTAAAAATATAAATACCTGAGCACTCCCTGTGAGGTTATGATTTAGCAGGCCTGCAGAAGAGCCAGAGTCTAGACATTTTAACAAACTTCACAGAGGCTTTAGATAGAATTGGTCTATGATCACAATTCTAAGAAACTTTCAGAACAACACTGATGAGAAATGGGAAGTACTTTGTGCTTAAGAGATGCCGAAAGGTTTCAAGAAAAATTGAAAAGCCAAATCATCAATGAATGCATGGAATGGGTAATGAGTACATGAAAAGATGCTCAAAATCATGGGTCATTAGAGAAATGAAAAATCACAACCACACTGAAATATCACTACAAACCTATTTGAGTAGCTAATTTTTTTTAATGGTAATTTTCTGGTAGTGGTGGACAATGGTATCACCACTTTCAGTTTCTTTTAAGTTAAACATACATTACCTTCTGATCCAGCAATCCCACTCCTAGGTACTGACCCAAATGAAATAAAAGTTTGTTCACACAAAAACCTATACATAGATGTTTATATCAACTTTATTTATAATTACTTTTACATAATTCATTATATAAAATATAATGAATTTTCAAAAACTGGAAACAACCCAAATGTCTTTCAACTGGTAAATATATAAAGAATCTGTTGTACATCCATGCTGTGAAATGTTACTCAACAATAACAAGAAACAAAATACTAACACATACAACGAGATGTTGAATTTTAAAATGAATGAATCTTAAAAGCATTATGTTAAGTGAGAGGTGGACATGAATGACTACATGTAGTATGATTCCATTTATTTGAGATTCTGGAAAAGGCAAAACTATGGAGACAGAAAGTAAATCAGTGGTTACCAAGAGCTGGGTGTTTGGGAAGATTTGACTACAAAAGAGATATGAGGGGATGTTTTGGATTGATAGAACTGTTCTAAGTCTTGATTAGGGTGCTGCCTATATTACTGTACACTAAGTATTTCAAAAGGTGAATTAATTATATGTGAATTATAACTCAATGAAAAGAAAATTCAATGTGAGGACAAAAATACCAAAGGATAAAAAGGGGGTTTATTTAGATTAAACCCATTACATTTTTGAGAGCAGAGCACAGTTTCTAGACCTGACTGGGTCCAATTTCAGCAGCATGGTAGAAGCTTAAATGTAGAAATTTTCTCCAACTTATCTCCCCATGGGCCTATAGTACTTCCTGATGCAACTTATGAGTTCTCAGAGTAGCCCTGCAAACTGGTATATCCATGCTTATACTCAAGGGTTAAAAAGTGTTGGACTGACAACTTAAAAAAAAAAAAAAAAAACAGGCATTCAGGCTTACAGAAATCTAGATGGCTCTGTTCCTTCAGTCTATGATTTCGGTGTTTTGAAATCACTGTCTGGTTGTGTGGTCCCGGAAGGCTAGTTTGGAGAACAAATACAGGGGTTTGCTAGTAGCGGGTAGGGTAGGACAGAAAGGGGTGAGGTGCTAAAAGGTGAGGAACAAATATGCTGCTGATCAGTGTTTTTCAACTGAATGTTTCTATAGGGGGATAGGGCAGTTGGCTTTTATAATCTACCTACAAAGTCGTTCTTTCTCCGGGGAGCTTCTTAGACTTACATGCTATTGGTATATTCCTAGAATTCCACCTTAAAACAAGCTGAATGTCCTTATGGCTGACATCTCAGCATGGAAAAGTTTTGCTTAAGCGATGACACACTGCAGTTGGATCCTTCTCACCCACATCTGGAAGCCACATGTCAGCAGCAGCTATATAAAACAGTCAGACCAGCAATCTTAGAGTGACATTGTTTGCCAAAATCCCAGGCAGCATGGACCTCAGTCTTCTCTGGGTGCTTCTGCCCCTAGTCACCATGGCCGGGGGCCAGTATGGCGATTATGGGTACCCATACCAGCAGTATCATGACTACAGCGATGATGGGTGGGTGAATCTGAACCGGCAGGGCTTCAGCTACCAGTGTCCCCAGGGGCAGGTGATAGTGGCCGTGAGGAGCATCTTCAGCAAGAAGGAAGGTTCTGACAGACAATGGAACTACGCCTGCATGCCCACGCCACAGAGCCTCGGGGAACCCACGGAGTGCTGGTGGGAGGAGATCAACAGGGCTGGCATGGAATGGTAAGGGCCAGTGGCTGCACTGCACTGGGTCTGGGAACATCTCTGCATATCCCTCATCCTGGGGGCTGCTAGACTCTCAAGGAATATCAGTAACCAAACCCTGGGCAAATCCCAGCCCAAACCTCACCACTGCATACTCTGGGTGGAGCAGGGCTGCTGCTGAGCAGACTACATTACAGGACAAAAACCCGGGATAGGGAGTGTCTAAGGGAGATAGACTCCTCTGTGGCTCTGTTCCTTCCAGAAGCTGTTCTACCTACTCTCAGTTTGGGCCGGGGACTGGTGTAGGTCTGCAAGAAGCTTGCTTACCAGACTACCAAAAGATATGTACAGAAACTGAAGAAACTTTATAGCAATTTAAACTTGCTATGCCATCGGAATGGCATTTTTCTTTTTTAGCAATTTATTTTTACTATTTTACAAAAATATGGGCCCACAGTAGTCTGGGAACAAGAAAAATAAACAATTGATCTCTCAGCACAGAGGGTTTGAGAAATATTGATTTAGAGCAAGTGAATGGGGAAGAGGGGACAAGGAAATTTAGGCAAAGGAAAGTGAAATTAAATAGCTGTCTACTGCCTTGATTACATGTGCTCTCTCAATTATGAGTACTGAGGTCCTTCTCTCTGCCTGAATTTAAAGTGGGTTTTATTGCTGGAAAATAGTTTACTAAAGGGTTTTAGAGAGAGGTACTGTCTTCCCCTGACTACATTCTGCCCTAGGGAGTGACATGGAACTTGTTCGAGCTTGTACTTTTTTGTGGGTGTGATTGTCTCAGCCCAGGTGCTTGGTCAGGAGCTCATCCTAGTAGCCATTAACTGCTAGGCTGATTATTGACAACAGCCTAGATGGAGCCAGCACTGTAGGAGGTTTGGAGGAGAGAACGGAGGAGGCGGTCCAGGGAGGAGGAAGCCCACCTGGAGGGCGGCTGCGTGTGCTATCTGTAGAGCAACCCAAATGCGTGGCAACAAGTACTTAGTGTAGTGGAGCTGGGAGGGATCAAGCATAAAGCCTGGCTAGGTATGGTGGCCCACGCCTGTAATCCCAAGCGCTTTGGGAGGCTGGGGTGGGAGGATCACTTGAGATCAGAGTTCGAGACCAGCCTAGGCAACACAGCCAGACCCCATCTCTACAGAAAAAAAAAAAAAAAAAAAAAAAAAAAGCCCAGTGTAGTTATACACAGCCTGTGGTCCCAGGTTCAGGAGGCTAAGGCAGGAGGATCACTTGAGCCCAGAAAGTCGAGGCTGCAGTGAGCCATGCTCACCCCACTGTGTTCCCCACTGGGTAGCAGAGCACGACCCTGTCTCAAAAAAAAAAAAAAATAGAAAAAAGAAAAAGCATAGAACCCTGGGGGAACACAACCAGTAGAGAGGTGATGATGGGAAATCCAAGAGCAAGAAACACCGATGGGTGGAGGAAGCAGGCAAGAGTGCAGGCCTCTATGTAATAACAGCAGCTACCATTTATTGAGTGCTTACTCTGAGCAGGCTCCATACTAAGTGCTTTACGTGGATTATCTCATGTAATGCTCAAAACAAGTGTATATGCCATTTATAGGTAGACAAATTGCAGTCTAGAGATCAGGTATTTCCTCGACTAGAAAGCTGGGGTTTGGATCCAGAGAGTCTTGCGTCAAAGAGTTTGTGCTTTGCTATAGTGATGGGCTCCTGAGAGGCTGCTGCCTCCACACAGTGTGGGCTCCCACCCGACAGCTGACTCTGTCGGCAGAGCCAGTGCCACTGGACCAGACTCAGGACAGTTCTTCCTCCTGGAGAGGGTGGGGACCCGCAAGACCCCAGCAGAAGACCAGCCCCGGAGGGATAAGCCCTACTTGGTTACTAGGACTGTGGAGGGGCTCAGCCGGCCTGAAGAAGGGTTGGAGAGAGGACTCACACAGGCAGCAGCAGGTGAGGGCACCGGGGCTGTGGAGGCTGCTTGGACAGCCTTTATGGGCCATCCTCATCCATCCCCATGGCCTCTGGTGAGCAGATACAGTTATTCGAAACCTCTTCTGACAGATGCTGATTCAGAGACCTGGCTCGCCTTGATTGTAGTCTCCATGACTCCTCACAGCCAGGCCCACTGCCTAACGTGGAGCATGGCAATGACCTAATTACAACTGTCCCTCCAATCCTCACCTCTCAGGAGCACCATCACATGGGCGAGACTCCTTTCTAACAGCCCTTTTTAGAGCCCCAGTCAAGCAGCACTCAGCAATGGTTCCCCAAGCCCTAGAAGAAGAGCCCTGGGCTCTGAGTCAGAAGGCCTGGGTCTGGATCCTGGTTCTAATGACTTGTGGTGTGACCTTGGCCCAGACGCTCAGCCCTCCAGGCTCCCGCCTCATTTGGAAAATAAGCAGTCAGGCTGCATGATCTCTGAAGGCTCCACAGAGCTCTGGCTCACCCGTGAAAATGCTCTTGGCTTTTTCTTGCATTCTGTTGATCTCTGTGTTCATCCGTGCTAGAGAGAGAAGCCAAATGATGTTTAGTTTTAAACTTGCCAACTGTGACTGGTTTGTCGTGAACTCCCAAACTATTTGAAGAAAAGCAAAAGAGGAAGAAGGTGAAATAACATGATTTTATTTGGCCCATGGGAGTCGAGGGAAAAGCTGACAGGCGAGATGTCTCTTCCACCTCCTCTTCCTCAGCATTTTTGGGTGTGCAGTGTCTAGTAATTTTGGTTTCCTTTCCTCCTTCCACCCTCTGTTGCCTCCTTCTCCCCCTCTACTAATCACAGGGTTGAAAACTCACAAACATGCAAAACAGCTTCTTTACAATAAGATCCAGCTGCCCCAGGACTGACACCAATTACCCTGGAAGCACTTTTAAAAATGATTATGCCTTTGAATTCAGGCTCCAGTCTCAGTGAAAAATCTGAAAGGAAAGAAATTGCTTATGGGCTGGGGAGCAATTACATCTTCACATTGGCTACAGGCTTAGTCTGTTCTCAGGGAACAGTTGTTGATGCTTTTGTGCAATTTGGCTGCCTTGTGTAAATTAGCTTTCAGGTTTATTTTAAAAGAGGGGAGGAGTCTCAAACATAGGCTTGACAATAGCACACCGGATCTGCTAAAAAGAAAACCTTTCTAATCAAAGTGCCATCTTTAAAAGGTGCTGCCATCATAGCTGAGTGGTCTGTGGTGCTGCCATTGATCACAGTTTCTCTGTTGAAAACCAACTCTTCAGATGTCAGCTTCTGAAGTGTGGATGCTGGTCTCTGGCACTAACAACAGCCAGGAGGCCTTATCTGGGTCCCCATGAGTGGTATCTTGCCATCCCAGGGCATGCCTAGGTTGTTCTCAGGGAATCTGCTCTAACTTGGGTCAGCACAGGCTGTAGGGCACTGAGTCCTGTGTGGAATAAAATGAAGCCAAAATTTTCTAGTGAGATTGAGCTACTGTGTAGTGGAAGGAGCCCTGGGCTTGGATGGAGGAAACCTGGATTCACAGCACCTGCTGGTATCTGTGGCATTCGGTACCTCATTCTGGCAGAAAAGAAAGAGAGAAGGAAAGAAAAGAAAAGAAAAGAAAAGAAAAGAGAAAAGAAAAGGAAGGGAAGGGAAGGGAATGGAAGGAAAAGAAAGAGAGGGAGGGAGGATGGAAGGAAGGAAGAAAGGAAGGAGGGAAGGAAGGAAGGAAGGAAGGAAGGAAGGAAGGAAGGAAGGAAGGAAGGGAGGAGGGAGGGAGGGAAGAAGGGAAAAGGAAGGTGTGACTCCCACCTCACAAGCTGTTACTTGCGTTACTATGATACTTGTAGGATAAAGTATAAGAAAACTCTAAAGCAAGTTGAAGTCTAAAACAAATGCCTAACACACCATGGACAGTTAGTAAAAGTTTAGTGAATCTGGAATTGATGTGGCTTATGTTGGGCAAGCCAACTTTCCACGGACTCTGAGTTCAGAGGAAAAGTGTTCCATTTATTGGCATCTACTTTTTACCCCGGGCTTCAAGGAATCCCAAGGAGATGTTTTGGAGTGGGAGTTTGTGTTAGAGCCGAGTTTATGAATTCACCAATGACAAGCCGCAGACTGGAGGAGAGGAGAAAGGAATCTATGCAACAGGGCTATGGAAGCATCGAGGTGCATTTGAAGGTGGATAGGTTGGGTGGGAACTCCATTTCCCATGGTCGGACTGTTTCCTTAATCTAAGCAAGACCAAGCCTCAGTGTAGTGCAGGGCCGTCGTCCTGAGTCATGGTTCTGAGTATTGAGTACTCACAGCGCCCACTTCCTCGGGGATGCTTTCCAAGACCACCTCCACTCCCCACGCATCTCGCTGTCTCCACTCCCTCAGCCTGCTTGTTTCCTACAATGCCCTTGTCACTGCCTGATTGGCATTTGTTTCTTGTTTTGTCTCCCTCACCAAAATACAAGCTTCATGAACACAGGGTCTTTGTCTTATGCACCACCGTATCCCCAGTGCCTAGAAAAGTGTTGGTACATAACAGGCCCTCAGTACATACGCAGTGAAAGACTAAATCAGCAGTCCAAACCCCAGCCAGTGTCCCGACGGCCCTCAGGAAAGAGGCCTGCAGATTTTCCCACAGGGGAACCATTTTGCTTATGCCTTTGATTCCCAATATTCCAGTGTCCAGTCCATAGTAGGGGTTTCAACTGTATTGTTCACATCTCATCTTGATTTATTGCATTTACCAACAGGCAGGATGGTCTTTCAGGATTTCTTAAGGATAGCTAAAGCATGCACAGAGGGTGGCTGACACACTGCCACTGCAGAATGAAGTTTTTATCAGATTTTCGTTCTCTTGGTAGTCTTAAGGTCTCGATCAGTTTCAAAAACTGAATAGTAAACTCTTTATTTCAAAAGCCATAAGGACTAAATGCTGCACAGTAACCTATCCTGGTTTGACATTTGTGGAACAACTGATGAAATCCAAATTCTGGAGTTTGGTGTTATACCAGGGTTAATTTCTTAGCATTCCTAGACACTCCAGAGTTATGAAAATTAACATTAGAGGAACCTGGGTGAAGAGTATACATGAATTTTGTGTGTTGTCTTTAAAAGCATTCTGTAAATCTAAAATTACTTCAAAATAAAATTTAAAAAATAAATATAAGGATGCAGTACAAACATAGTACACCAGAATCCTGGAATCCCAGCCCTGGAGGGGTCTTGCACACAATCTAGAGAAATCTCCTTGCCTCATAGAATAGGAATAAAGGCCATGAGACTGAAGCGATTAAAAACTGAATAAAAACAATAAAAACATTGCTGTCAGGTTAGGAACTGTCATCCTCGTTTTACAGAAGTAGATATAAATATCAGCAGAAGGGGAGAGATGGGTCACGGAGCAATTCTGTTTGGAATTAGGAGAGAAAACCATAACTTTACATAAGTATAGGTTCTATGGCCCTAACCCTGATCGCATAGTGATTTATGATTTATAAAGTATTCCTCATTTATATGCTCATTTGTTTATTCATTCACTACCAAATGCTTATTAGCACAAACTTTGCCAGGCCCCAGGAAGATGGAGATGAAGAACATACAGTCTATGCCCGTGAGTTACTCAAAATCTAATATTGTTTGATCTTGGCAACAATATTGGAAGCCAGGTGTTTTTCATATGAGGAGGTTGCCCTTGCATGGCTAGCAGATGGCAGAGGAAGGACCTGAGCCAGCCAGCCTGATTCCACAGTGCTGTGGGTGATATGAAATGCTGATGTTATTTTTGTTCCTAGATAAAGCCATAGTGAATGCTGATCTAAAAAAGATATCAAATCCACATAAGGATGACTTCTGAGGGCAAGAAGGCTGAGTGTGGGAGAATAGGGCTATGACAGATCTAGGATTCTTGCCAACTTTCCATCTAGGTCACTCTCCTAAGTGCTAGGAATCAATTGTCTGGGGGAACTTGAGCTCTGCACAAATGGCTGTTGGCTGTTCTTGTAAGGATGGCAAAAGCTCCCTCCTCCCAGGAGGGGATTTGCTTCTGTCTGGGAAACTGCAGGACACAATCTTCCTAATCAATAAGAGATTTCTGCAGAGTTAAGATATCGTGTGTGTGTGTGTGTGTGTGTGTGTGTGTGTGTGTGTGTGTGTGTGTTTCTTTGAGGTATCTTGAAATATTGAAATGTTAATGAAGTTTAGAGTCAGACAGAACAATTCTCAAAATGCAACCCCACTAACCCCACTATTACCTTTACTCAAGTCATCTCAGCTCTCAAATCCTCAGCTTTCACATCTAAAACACACCTCCCTAGAACTGTTCTGAGAATTAAATAAGATAATATATGTATATTAATGTGTGTCCTTAGGAGAATTACTTATCCTCTGTAAATCTGAGTTTCCTTATACATAAAATGGTGATAGTGGTGAGAAGCTCATTATTTGAGCCCATTTTATAGGACTGTTTTGATAATTAAAATAATTAATGCACGCTTAGTGCTAAGCACAATGCATGGCACATTGCAAGCCCTTGAGAAAAGTTATTTATTATTACTTTTCATGACTACTCTGTGGAAACTGAGACTCATGGAGACAAATATCACACAGTTGGTAAATTATGAAGCTGGAGTTGAAAACCAAATTGCTAGATTACAGAGCCTCTGAAATATATCATTTTGCTTTTGGAACATATAATTTAATCACAATCTATAAATATTATGTGTACATTATGAGTGTCTTGAATATTTATTACATTTTAATAGACACGGAGATAGCATTAGATCCCTTGGTTAAAAATATTGTAATTGATATTCATAAACTCACATCAAATTTATTGTGATGCTAACATAGCTCACGCAATCCCTGCATGACCTGGAATTGCTCTCAGGACATAAACGCATCTCACAAGATAATCTAGATCTTCTCAGAGGCCTTTGGGGTAGCCTCTCCTGCATGTATTTTTCCAAAGAAACAGGAATTTGTATTTTGGGAGGCGGTCTCACTCTGTCCTGTGCTAGGTCTTTCTATCCAGAGATGCTGTTCTCCAGGTCATTTCTGCTTCACTGTGTTAAAACCTTGTAGAGAGACTAGCAGACTGAAAACCTGGACATGGAGACGACAGCAGAACTCTTACCCAGATGCAGGCAGGAAGAGAGCAGAATGTGTGCAACTTAACACTGCTTAAAGAGACTGTTCATATCCCCACCACGGTGGCAGGAGGATGAGCAGGAAATGGTGCAGTGTTTGCCTTCAAAAACTTGACAGCCCTCAGCCCTGCGCTGAGGCTACTCAGTGACAGTATGTGTTAGGTGAAATGTGTGATGGTGATATCAGCATGTCATGAGGAAGGAGAGTTAGTATGATTTGGAATTGTCAAGAAAGGAAGGCTCTTTGAAGGAGGAGAGGCTTGGTATTGTCTTTTGTGCTCCGATATGTGCTTTCTGAGGCTCCTCTCAGTGTCCAGTTGGAGAAGTTCAATCCTGACAATTTCTAACACAGGCTCCAATATTTACTGAAAGTGACTGGAGGCTAGGACGTAGCCTTTCTATTAAATTACAGATATTTTTTATTATCATAGGAGTACTAACTACGATTTCCCCTGCCTTTCAAGTATATATGTTGTGCCAGGGTCTGTGCTACACACTTGACATATAGCATCTCTTTACTTTTCGTGTAATACTGTCAAGTTAAGAACTGTCATCCTAGTTTTACAGAAATAGGTATAAATATCAGCAGAAGGGGAGAGATGGGTCGTGGAACAATTCTATTTGGTATTAGCAGAGAAATCCAGAACTTTAAAGGCTTCTTTGACTGGGCAAACTTGTCCCCAGCTGGGTTTATCTCTGTCCCTTGCCACTTCACTGTTCCACCATCCCCACCCACTCTCCTCTTTCTCTGCTCCTCTGTCTTTGGGACCAGTCTACTTCTTTCCAGTATCTGTATTATCATAGTGTCTACTTATCAGTACCAGTGTCTGTTAATTCTGCCTGTCCAATGTCATAGTGTCTACGTATCAGTACCAATCTTCTGAAGAGATTCCAGACCAAGTGCAGCATCAGGTATAGAGTGAGTTCTAATGAATATTGCTGAAAGACGTAATGAACATTCTAAAATTCTGTGGGACCTGTTATAAATGCTTGCTAGCAACTCAAAGAATTATTCTGGTGAAAATAGAATTAACAAAAATTAAAGCTTTACTCTAAAAGAAAGAAACTATTTATTTATTTATTTATTATTATACTTTAAGTTCTAGGGTACATGTGCATAACATGCAGGTTTGTTACATATGTATACTTGTGCCATGTTGGTGTGCTGCACCCATCAACTCGTCAGCACCCATCAACTCGTCATTTACATCAGGTATAACTCCCAATGCAATCCCTCCCCCCTCCCCCCTCCCCATGATAGGCCCCGGTGTGTGATGATCCCCTTCCCGAGTCCAAGTGATCTCATTGTTCAGTTCTCACCTATGAGTGAGAACATGCGGTGTTTGGTTTTCTGTTCTTGCGATAGTTTGCTGAGAATGATGGTTTCCAGCTGCATCCATGTCCCTACAAAGGACACAAACTCATCCTTTTTTATGGCTGCATAGTATTTCATGGTGTATATGTGCCACATTTTCTTAATCCAGTCTGTCACTGATGGACATTTGGGTTGATTCTAAGTCTTTGCTATTGTGAATAGTGCTGCAATAAACATACGTGTGCATGTGTCTTTATAGCAGCATGATTTATAATCCTTTGGGTATATACCCAGTAATGGGATGGCTGGGTCGTACGGTACTTCTAGTTCTAGATACTTGAGGAATCGCCATACTGTTTTCCATAATGGTTGAACTAGTTTACAATCCCACCAACAGTGTAAAAGTGTTCCTATTTCTCCACTTCCTCTCCAGCACCTGTTGTTTCCTGACTTTTTAACGATTGCCATTCTAACTGGTGTGAGATGGTATCTCATTGTGGTTTTGATTTGCATTTCTCTGATGGCCAGTGATGATGAGCATTTAAGAAAGAAACTCTTTTGGTATTACTTAAGACCTCATCCAACTTTGGGGCAGGGAAGAAATTTAGGGGTATTAAGGATGCTCTGCCACATGGAGCGAGCCAGTGGTCTAGATCACGGGCAAAACTTCTCATAGTCCATCTCTGCAGTGGGGTTGGAAACTGGCTAACAGCCCTTGAAACACCTATGTGTCTGTGAAGCTGGGAAGGAAAAGACCAGCATAACTAGCCCATCTATTAACTCTTTAATGGAATTTTGAGAGCTTTTGACCAAAATGGTGCTGCTTCCTTTTACCCTGTTCCTCACTTGACTCAACCCCACACCACCTAAAGTCCAAACTTCTTAGCAAGTCCAACTTCTAAAATTGTATGGAGGGGTTCACCAACAAAACCAGACACTCACACACCTTACAGATGCTCTGGAATTCTGCCTGTCCAATAGCTTTGGACTTGGTAAAGAATGCAGACAAGAAGAAGAAGTCCTGTCCAGCACACCAATCAGAGCTGTGGGACCATCTTGAAGAGATTTTTTGTATTCCTTGAAAGCTCATGAACATGAGCTTTGACCTCAAATGAATCTAAGTTTGGGTCCTGACTCTTCTAGTTACTATCTTGGCCAAGAGTTTTATAGGCATTATCACTGACTCCACACAGTGCCTTAGGTGAGACCCCACAAAGCGTGTTAAAGTCAAGGCTACAACCAGAACTCATGTCTGCTGATTCCTCAACAAGGGCTCTTTCCCCTGCACCCCACTGCTTTTATGTTTTACTATTGGAGATACAGGAGAAGGTCTTCCATTTTAGCTTTCAGGGTGATGGCCCTGAGATCAATCATTTTCAGAAAGTCCACTTTCTCAGAATAGGTTCACAAATGTGTTTTCAGAGGAGTAGTAATCACCTTGTGACTTTCCTTCTAGAAAATTTGAGCAGTGTCAGATGGAGCAGGGCTAACAATGCTCTAGTTTCTGAAACTGAAATTGAGCCTCAGCCTTCAAAGAGGCAGTAAGAAAAGAAAGAAGTATGTCTTCTCAGACAGGAAGGAGAGTCTTGTAAGTAAGGTACCAGTGCCCTCCTGCTCTAAGGAAATAAGAATATTTCCTTAGAGCTGGGGTCATGTCATACAATTCACCAGGAAATTTGTCATTGTCTTGGTGACTTTTAGAAACTCCTCACTCAAATCCATGAAGGGGCCTGAAATTCCCTCCAAGTAGTTTCCCTCCAAGCAGAACAAAGCATTGAGCCACTGCTCTGTTCTCCAGGCCATTCAGAAGCAACAACCAGATGCTGTGAAGTGAGTCAGAGCATTAGTCATTTGACTGCTACCCATCTCTTTTTAAATTGAGTTTGAGTAACTTTAGCAATGCAGTCCCTTCCAGCTCCCCTTGTCCTGTTCCATTTAGAAGTTGCCTCTCTTCTCACCTAGCTCTGTGTTTGTAATCCTGCAGATATGACCAGTGTTTAGGTGAGTCTTGTTAAATAAGCAGCTTTGTTAAAAGTGAAAATGAGAGGAATGGAGGAGAGGAATGCCCAAAGCTATATTTATTTTTGCCCCCTCATCATTGAGCTGTAGGGAGAAGATGGAAGCAAGAAAAGGGATCGCCCACCCAAGATCCATGGAAACTACTTGGAGGGAGTTTCAGAGCCCTTAATGGAATTGAGTGATGAACTCTTAAATGTCAATTCTGCCTCCAATAATGGGAGATAGCTGGGTCGCTCATTCGGTCCCTCATTCTTCTATTAAACATTTGCTGGACAACAATGTCAGACACTGCACGGAATACTACTTCCGGGGGTGGTAAGGCATACGAAGGTACTTGTGCTCCAAAGTGGGTGGCTAAGATATCCAACCTCATTGAGCTTTGTTTTAGGGAAACAGCAGCTCAAAGAGGGCCTATGAATCCACTAGTGTTTCACTGATTAGATGCAGGGGAGCCAAGGGACAGCATTTACAAAGCAGACTCATAATTACTGTGTAGACTAAATGTAAGTATAACAACACTAATAAACAATTTATTAATCCCAGGAATTTTACATGCATTATCTTATTTGGTCTTCAAAATAACTTTAATACATATGTGCTATTATTACACCCATTTTACAGATGAGGAAACTGAGGCTATTAGAGGGCATGAAGCCTGCCCAGGCGACACAGCTAAGAAACAGTGAAGCCGTCCAACTGCATAACCAGTGCTCTTAGCCACTCTACTATCTGCTCCCCACAGTGTGAAAAGGTACCCCTACAAAGATCCGGCTCTGGGAGGAATGCTTTCACATACCAAAGTCCTGCACAGGCTCCCTCTACCAAAATGTGAAGGCAATCAAACCAAAGCTGGAGGAGGAGGGTTATGTTTGGTTATCTCACTTTCACCATATGTTCTTAGGCTCTGAGCCTGTAGGGTCCAAATAATCTTCACAGGGCAGAGTTATCTGAGGTGGTGTGTGAGAAAGTGACACACACTTCCCATACAGGCGCTGGGGTCAGCAGCTTGGCCGACAGCCAGCGGGGAATTCGTGGAACTTGGATTGCCTTCAGAACGGGTACTCCATGAAACAGTTCAGCTTATCTTCCTACATTTATTTTTACTTAGGGGAACTTACCCCCATGGGAGCTCTGTCCCCTGTAGAGGACAAGACAAGCCAAAACAATGGAACAACGGCTCCGTGGAAACCACAGCCCAGCTCAGTTCTGAAAGGGCTTCATTTAAGATGAAGGCAGCACTTTAGTGATGGTAGGAGAACAGGTCACAGAGAGCACTAGCTTGTGGCAGCCTTCTCTTTTTGGACACATATGAGTTTTGCTTATGATTCTTAGAGCTTCATATTGAAATTACCTCTCACCCACATTACTAGGAATTAGGATAGAATAGACCACCCTTGTAGATCAGCCCCCAAAGCTACCTTTCCACCATATCATGAGCCTAGTCCATTACACTCATATAGCTTGCTGAAATATGCCAGGCACTAGTATAGTCCTGATGAGATGCGAGCAGTGGTATGGTACAATAAAGAAGGCTACATCAGCCATATGCAGAAAACTGAAACCGGACCCCTTCCTTATACTTTATACAAAACTTAACTCAAGATGGATTAAAGACTTAAATGTAAAACCCAAAACCATAAAAACCCCAGAAGAAAACCTAGACAATACCATTCAGGGCATAAGCATGGGCAGAGACTTCCGAGTGAACCTACTGAATGGGAGAAAATTTTTGCAAACTACCCATCTGACAAAGGTCTAACATCCAGAATCTACAAGGACATTAAACAAATTTACAAGAAAAGAACAAACAACCCCATCAAAAAGTGGACAAAGTATATGATCAGACAGTTCTCAAAAGAAGACATTTATGTGGCCAAAAAACACATGAAAAAAACTCAACCTCTCTGATCATTAGAGAAATGCAAATCAAAACCACAATAAGGTACCATCTCATGCCAGTCAAAAGGGTGTTTATTAAAAAGTCAAGAACTAATAGATGCTGGCGAGGCTGTGGAGAAATAGGAATGCTTTTACACTGTTGGTGGGAATGTAAATTAGTTCAACCATTATAGAAGACAATGTGGTGATTCCTGAAGGATCTAGAACCAGAAATACCATTTGACCCAGCAATCCCATTACTGGTTATATACATAAAGGACTATAAATTATTCTACTATAAAGACACATGCACAGCTATGTTTATTGCAGCACTATTTGCAATAACAAAGACATGGAACCAACCCAAATGCCCATCCGTGATAGACTGGATAAAGCAAATGTGGTACATACACACCATGAAATACTATGCAGCCATAAAAAGAATGAGATCATGTCCTTTGCAGGGACATGGATGAAGCTAGAAGCCATCATCCTCAGTAAACTAACACAGGAACAGAAAACCAAACAGTGAATGTTCTCATTCATAAGTGGAAGTTGAACAATGAGAACACGTGAACACAGGGAGGGGAACAACACACACTGGGACCAGTCGGCGGGTGGGGTGTGAGGAGAGGGAGAGCATTAGGACAAATTGCTAAGGCATACAGGGCTTAAAACCTAGATGACAGGTTGATAGGTGCAGCAAACCACAATGGCACACATATACCTATATAATAAACCTGTATATTCTGCACTTGTATCCCAGAACTTAAAGTAAAATAAAATAAAATTTAAAAACCTAGATACATGTATAATAAACTACAGTCACACATACCAAAAAAAAAGGTCTAGATTATCAGAGTCATAGGTCTCAATTTACACCTTAACCTGCATTATTGAGCCCCTATAGCTGAGTTTTCTAGTCTGCCAGAACTTCTTACAAGTCCTGGGAACAGGGAATTCAAGCTAATTTACATGATTGATCAAATACGGAGCCCATCTCCCAATTCTTCTCACAACACAATAGCAAAGTGATTGATACAGAACCGTAGTAGAGTATGAGATGTTGAATGAATGAATGAATGAATGCATATTTTAATTATATATATGAGGTGAATAAATGAATAACAAGTAATAAATAATAAATTTAAAAGGACAGATGATTTCTGACAGACACGTAATATATTTACTATCTAATTTTGTTAGATTCGCAAGTTCATTCTCAGCAATGGAAAAGAATAAATGAAATCCAGTTGTTGATAATGTTACAATTTGTGTGTCAACAAGGTCTCTCTCACCAGTCAGCACAGGGTACTTATTTTATGCATTATATTTTCTGGAAACTTATCTTCCCATGGAATACAGGGTTACATTCCAGCAGCTGTCTGGTCATGCCGCAATAGACACCTGCCTGCTCTGCCCACACATAACAGGGGATAGACCAACGGCTCGCTGAGATGGTGGGAAATGCAAAGAAAGAGAGTTAGCTGAAGAACTATTTTGGAAGGGTTTGTGAAAGAGCTCATTCTGTGAGGTGGAAATCCACTGGATTTCGTTAAAGGGCCATGGATCACCATACCTATCCGGGCTTTGCATGCTGTGTAGGGGCAGAACGAATGATCGTCCTTGTGCTCAATTTCCAGGGCTCTGCTCTTAAGCAGAAGAAATGTTTATTTGAAATTCATCAATACATTTTGCTTCTCTTTGTCTTCTTTTTATTTTAAATTCCAGTAAAATGAATTATAATATCTTTTAAATGACATGAACAATACAATCTTGAATTTGTAAAATTCTAGATGTAAAATTCTAGATCCTGGATAAGTTGCAAGAACAGTGGAAATGCCCTGACTGTGTAGAGCTTATGATCTTGTGGGTGGTAGAAAGATTCCAGGATAAGTAGAAAGAACAGTGGAAACCCACTGTGGCCAGGTAGAAAATAGCATTTTCATCATCACAGCAAAAAGCGGCAAGTCTGAGGCACCATAGGAATTGGGTGCTATGGGAAAATCATACTAGAGATGGAACAAAGGAAGAAATGATTGTACTATTCTAAGCCAATGTTTAGTTAGAAAGGTGCTGTGAAGACCAGCAGCAGCACAGGTCGAATGAAAGAGCAAAAATTATTTCTGGTCTGTGGACTGGAGTGAAGTGGTTACTATATTTGAAGAATTAGGACTAAGCAGCTAGGATAGGAAAGGGATCTTTAGAGGGAGTTTGAGGCATTCAGTTGGCCTGTTGCAACTCTGTAGGGACTGCCTCCACAGCCAGGATTCTTCTTGGCCACCTGGAAATAGAATTCTGAGCAAAACATGCCCTGGTTGTGTAGAGCTTATGGTCTTGTGGGTGGTAGAAAGATTCCTGGATAAGCAGCAAGAACCTGGGGTGCAGTCCCAGCTTTCCCACTGGGCTGCCCTGGGCACATTCACCATACTCATCTGGGCTTTGCATGCTGCATAGGGGCAGAACGAATGATCATCCTTGTGCTCAATTTCCAGGGCTCTACTCTTTTTTTTTTTTTTTTTTTTTTAATGCTTTAAGTTCTACAGTACATGTGCACAACATGCAGGTTTGTTGCATATGTATACATGTGCCATGTTGGTGTGCTGCACCCATTAACTCATCATTTACGTTAGGTATATCTCCTAATGCTATCTCTCCCCCACCTCCCCACAATAGGATCCAGTGTGTGATGCTCCCCTTCCAGGGCTCTACTCTTAAGCAGAAGAAATGTTTATTTGAAATTCATTGTACTTCTCTTTGCTTTTTATTTTAAATTCCAGTAAAATGAATTTTAATCTCTTTTATTTTAAATGACAATTGTGCTTCTCTTTGTCTTTTTATTTTAAATTCCAGTAAAATGAATTTTAATATCTTTTATTTTAATTGACATGAATAATACAATCTTGAATTTGTAAAATTCTAGATGTAAATTTCTAGATCCACCCCTTTATGCAGGCTTCCATTCAACTATATATTCAAAGAAGTACGACAGGAGCAGTGTTCCCTAAATTTTGTTCAGTTAGAAAATTCTGAGTCACTTACATTTTAATGGAGAGGCTATATTATTTCTACAAATATAATAAAGACTATTATTTGCATAAAAATGGAACACATTGTTAGGAATCTAGGTCAGAGAAACAGTATGTAACTGTGGCAGTGGGGTCTTGGGAAGGGGTCTGTGTATGTGTCACTGTCCTTAGGTTCCTGGGGTTGTTGTCTCCTCTTCAGGTACCAGACGTGCTCCAACAATGGGCTGGTGGCAGGATTCCAGAGCCGCTACTTCGAGTCAGTGCTGGATCGGGAGTGGCAGTTTTACTGTTGTCGCTACAGCAAGAGGTGCCCGTATTCCTGCTGGTGAGTCTGGCTGCCAACCAAACCCTCGTGATTCCTGGGGTGGGAGAGGCACCTAGGAAGTGCTCTGGCCCGTGTTTCTAGCTTCAGGTAAGTTTGAGGGTCACACACAAGCCTGGAAGGCAGCGCTGGCATATAGACGAGAATGAATGAACGACTTAGGAGGATGTTCATGCCGAGAGGGATCTTTCGGGTTATCCAATCCCCCACATCCTTCTTTTGGCAGAAAAGGAAACAACCATAGAGCTGGCAGTGACTGGCCCAAAGTCACTCACCTACTCTGTGGGGATGCCAAGTCTTAAGCTTAGGCCTACTGACTCCCATCCTAGTGCTGTTCTTTTCCCCAACTTCTGGTAACTTCTAATCACATCTAAGGCTGCAGGGCCTATTTGGGAACCTAGTTTTCTGCAGTCCCTGTTTGGGAGAAACCAATCTTGTCATGGGTCAGAGTCTAGTACATAGTTGTACACAGAAAAAAACAACAACAGAAAAAGATGGTGCTGTTTTCTGCATCCATTTGGAATTCCAACCTCTGACATTTTGTTTCTTTCCCTCTCACTGGGCTGATGCCGAATATTTCCTGACCTAGCCTTCCAATTGACTAGGAGAATGTATGTATTGTCATTTGCCCTGATGACTTACACTGGGTGTTAATAACACAACTGGCCCAGGTTTTTTGATCTGAAAACAAGCCAGGCATTTCTGTCTTGGGCAAGAGGATCCAGAAGTGTCAACATGTGAAGGTTGACTCCCTCAAGTAATTGATATCTCTACAGTTTAATTCTTGGAAGGACAGCTTCACAGATCATGCTTATTCTCTGCAATCAGACAGCTTACTCCACAGATGCCCAGTGGCACACAGTATCTCTAGGGATACAAAGCCCCCAAAGCTTAACGTTTTTCTTTTTAAAGTAAGGACTGATAGTAAATTCAGAGCTCAAAGTCACCTGTCACTGTTTGATGGAGCAGAAACCTCCTTTAGTTCTTCCAAACCACTTCCATAAAGCAGTTTTTACTCTACCACAGTAGGTGAACAGGCCTGGCAAAGGTTTATGATGCAACTGAGATAGTTCCTGAACCAAAGACCTAAAGATCTCTTGCAGTAGAGGAGGTGGAAGGAGCATTAGTGTGGGCAAAAAGAAACTTGAGTTTCAGTCTCCGTGCTGACCTCTTCTCACTTCCCTCCCCTCCTTCCCCTTTCCCCTTCTCCCCTCCCTCTCGTAACTCTGCAGACTCAAGCACATCACCTAAAATGATGACTACTTTTTGGGTCTCCAAGATCTTTAAGACTCTGATGAAAACAATAGACCTTGTCTTCAGGGGTTAAAATACACTTAGCATGTTCATACAAAAGTTTTCAGAGAATTTCAGGAATCCTCAGACTCCTGAAGGCTGTTCATGGACACACTGCCAAGAGCCCCTGGATCATGAGTTGAAATTCCAAGGACCAGAAGATCTTTCAGGTTGTTTTGAACCCTAAAAATGTCTTAACTCCAAACGCACTTCTGCAAAAGATGATCCAGATGCCAGAATTGTTTTGAGAGGATGGAGGTTCCAAAGGCGAGTGAGCCCCAATGAAAGGGGAGAGTAGGTAGGAGCTTGGCCTCCACAAGTCATCTCTCCTTCCTGGACTATTAACAGAATGGCACTTCCCACAAGGAAACCAGCCTCCCTTTGTTGCAAGGCATTAAAAGCCAATTAAAATGTATGTAAATTACCTAAAAGAGCAAGCAAAACCTAATAGTCAGTGAATTTATTTACTACATTAGCATAACTTTCCCTGAGTCAGACTCCAAAGGAACACATCAGGGCTGGGGTATGCTGGGTGGCCAAGAGGAATGGATTCAAGGGCAGCAAAAAGAGTGGGGAGGCGAGGAGACAGCCCTGCATGAGCTGTAGTCAGGAGGAAGGGGAACATGGACAGCCTAGGGGCAGCTGGAGGCCTGGATGTGGAAGGCCCTGTCTCTCTGCCCTTTGTAGATGCCTCTGTCACAGCACTTTCTGCACTTTGCCACCTGCGTACAGTTGCTCCTCTCCATCTGGACTTCCAGTGTCTGGAGGATATGGGGCCACTCATTGATCTTTGTATTTTCAATGCCCAGCATAGTGCTTAGAACATAGTGTCTTCTTAACAACTGTTGAACAAAAGTCTACATTAATAATTGTGGAGGGTGTATATAATGTGAAGTGGCCCAGAAAATATAATTTTCTTACAAAGAAGTTTTTGTACTCTCCCCCATCGCTCCACTTCTGCCTAGAATATAAGCTCTACACAAGCAGAGATCTTTGTGCTGACATATGCCAAGTCCTATAAATAATGCCAGGCACATAGCATTTGTATGGATGAAGGAATGACTTCAGCCTACTTTTTGTTATGACCATTAAATAAGATAATGCATTTCTGGTCTTGCCACTATCTATGATCACACAGAGCAGACCTGTCTTGAAGCAGAGTCCCCTTCACGCTCCCAGATGCAGGAGAGACCCAACCTCCTCACCAACTAACAGAACATTCAAAGGCAAACCCTGCCCAGGAACAACCTGACAGGTGTCTGGTCATTGCAGGAAGCAGAACTTGAGAGCGGGGTTGGTTATGCAGAGGAATAAGACACGTGATCAGTTGGACAGTCTTGTTGTGTTGTTGGGTGTACTAACTCATTCTTCCCCAGGCAAAGAGGAGTAAGCTGAGGCAGCAACATTCCTCATCACAGCAAGCCCCAAGGTCTCTGCAGAGATGAGTGGGAGAGCCTGCTGTGTCTGCAGTCATGCCATCATGGCTGGCCGCCCCCTGCTCAAACAGAACAACAACAGGGAATGGGCTTGGGCCTCAAGACCTTGGGTGATCAGGCAGGTGGCAGGCGAGGAACTAAGGCTCACTGGTTTTAGAAAAGTTATCAAGGCCGGGCACGGTGACTTATGCCTGTAATCCCAGCACTTTGGAAGGCCGAGGTGGGCGGATCACAAGGTCGAGATCGAGACCATCCTGGCTAACACACTGAAACCCATCTCTACCAAAAATGCCAGAAAAAAAAAAAAAAAATTAGGTGGGCGTGGTGGTGGGCGCCTGTAGTCCCCAGCTACTTGGGAGGCTGAGGCAGGAGAATGGTGTGAACCTGAGAGGCAGACTTTGCAGGGAGCCGTGATCATGCCACTGCACTCCAGCCTGGGTGACAGAGTGAGACTTCATCTCAAAAGAAAAAAAAATAAAAAAGAAAGAAGGAAAAGTTGTCAAACAGAGGTAGGGGACGGATGAAAGTAAGTGTGAGAGAAAGAGGGAAACATCTAAATCTTCCCAGAATTCCCATATTCCATGGATCTCTGTGATCTGTGTTAACACTCTGAGCATTGCTTCTTGAAGCTTATCCTGTCTGTTTACTTGAATGCTGAGACCTGAAAAAGACAGGTCTTTGTGTTTCCAGTTCCACTGTTGTTTTAATGATGCCCCAGATTTCCAGTGGTCACCTGGAGACTGGTTCCAGGATACTTCTGCTTCCTCAAAAATGCTAGGTATCATTCCTCTCACATACTTTAGAAATGACTTCTCAGGCTCTCTTAGATGGAATTCATCAGCTAAGATGCTAAAAATGTAATGATTATATAGACATACATGTAGGAACAAAGTCTCAACATTAAAGATTGATAGATAAAGATGAGAAATTTTGAGTTCCCAGAGATATTCATATCTCTGCTGACAAAGTTTACCCAAAGCCTTGATCTGCAATGATTTTGCCACCCCCCACCCCACCCCAACCCCCACACCCTTCACCCTTCCTTACCCCATCCTACCATCCAGACATGTTACTGTTGGTCTGTAGAGTCAAAGGGTGGGGGAAAGTTGAGAGAATTACTCCAAAAGACATGACAAGTCAACTTTGGAACAAGTCCCACTAAGGTATGTTTCCACCTGGCTGGTTCTATTTCTGATGGCATGGTGTTAGAGCTGAGAGCTATCACAGTCGCCAAATAAAATGGTGTTTTTTCAAAGAAAACATTGGAGAAGCAGCAGAATGAGATTCAAGTATGCACCGTGGTACACAGTGTATGACTCACTATCCCGCTGGTGTGTCTAGACATTTTAGTGGCATCTTTAAATTGCCTGAGTCATGATGTTATATGTCTTTCTAAATGCCTCCAGGGCATAAATTAGGTCTTATTTTTTCAACATCTCCAGGATATTACCTAGCACAAAATAGACTCTTAATAAATGTGTCAGATGAATAACTGAACGTTGCAAGTCCCTAGGAACAGTAACAATGGTGAAACCCGACATTGATGTGATGACGTTTTATAATTGACAAAGAATTCTTTCAAGTACATTATTTTATTTGATCCTTTTAACAGCCCTATAGAGTGAAGTGAGAACTCTTTTTCCTGCACCTTCCCACAGTGAAATGCTGATAACCCTCTTATCTGAAACCTTCCCTTACATGACTTTAATTAGCTTGAATTACCTCCCAGGGAACTGGACCCATGTGTGTGGGAACGACATTTTCCCCCTTCCTTCTTTGAAAGGCGTTCTGCAGCACACAGCCTGACACTGTATGAACTAGCTAAGTGGGCATCTAGCGCCTGTGTTCGTGAGCACTTAGGGATTCAGAACTATCATCACGCTAGGCTGGAAAAAACAAGTCATTCAACCAACTCCCAAATGAGTGTGGGATTTATTTGTTTGGTGGGAACCAAGGTGCTGCTCTCATTTCAGCTCGTGCAGTTTCTTGTTGGATATTACAGCCTCACAGGACTCTGGCAAGAAAGCAAATTCCTGATAGATGTGGACATGCCGTTATGAAATGGTCTCCACTGGATTGGATGAATATGTGAATTTTACAGATATTTATTTAGATATGAGAATTCTAATTCTTAGTCTAGTGGTCTACAAACCACAAACACGTGTCACTGAAGTTGCCACAACCCTTTAGACATTGTTTGTCATAACCTCTCTTCTCCAAACAGCTCAGCAGCTGCAGGCTGCACACCAGACTGTCTACTGTCCAGGCGGAGACTCTGTGTCCCAGGAACTGATGGTTGTAAATTATTTTCTTTTCTAAATGGTTCTTCTCCAGAGCCATGGCCTTTCATTAGGTTCATTGGATAATATCTTTTTACCGTAAAATAATGCATCCATTTACATGACCTTTACTTTTCTCTTCAACCCTGATATTCTGTCTCTCAGACTTTGCATTCTTCGCTGCCTACTTCTCTACTCTCTGTGTGCAAGTCATAAGCCAGAGAATGCTTTTTTTTTAATTCCCGTATAGCTCTAGTTAACAACATCAGTTGATTAGAACATTCTTATCTCTCCCACCCCAAAGCACCCAGTCAAAGCTAATCTTTAATTCCTAGCCTCTTTGTTCAGATGTTAATACAAGATAGGGAGTGTTTGCATGTTCACTCCTGTAATGCTGTTTCAGGGACAGGAACAATCTCACAGGCCCCTGCATTGCTGTGCCTGTCATATGCCACCTGTGCCCAGACAGCCTCCCGCAATTCAGCTCCCAGAGGCCTGGTAAGAAGAGCAGCTTCCATGCTGGTCCTCTGTGCAAGCTGGAAGCTATTACTATAGAGATAGACATACTTAAGTTTTGAGGAAATTGGACTAGATGTCACAATTTAAAGGAAATTATATTGGAGTTAGATGCTCTGTGCCTTACTAAAACCATTGCCTTGCATTGCATGATGTACATAGCACTCATTGTGCAGACAGCCGCCTCTCTGAGCTTGAGCAAAATCAATCACCCCTTTCATCAGCTGGAGTGGTTTTCATCATTACTGTGCCATATTTAAAATGTAGACATGTACAATTGGCATTCCATATCTGGGGGTTCCCTATCCAAGAATTCAACCAACTTTGAATCAAAAATATACAGAAAAAGACAATACAAATAAAAAGAACAATACAACAATAAAAAATGATACAAATACAAAACCATATAGTATAATAACTATTCACGTAGCATTTACATTATCTTAGGCATTATAAGTAATTTAGAGGTGATTTAAAGTAAACGGGAGGATATTCATAGGTTATATGCAAATACTACACCATTTTAGATCAAGGGCTTGAGTTTCTGCAGATTTTGGTATTCATGGGAGTCCTGGAATCAATCCCCTGCAGATGCCACTGATGACTGTTGTATTAGTCCGTTCTCACACTGCTAATAAAGACATACCCGAGACTGGGTAATTTATAAAGGAAAGAGGTTTAATTTACTCACAGTTTGCAGGGCTGGGGAGGCCTCAGGAAACTTACAATCATCGCAGAAGGGGAAGCAAACACGTCCTTCACGTGACGGCAGGAAAAAGGGCCAAGCAAAAGGGAGAAAAGTCCCTTATAAAACCATCAGATCTCATGAGAACTCATTCACGATCATGAGAACAGAGTGACAGTGACCACCTCTATGATTAAATTACTTCCCACTGGGTCCCTTCCATGACATATGGGGATTATGGAAACCACAATTCAAGGTGAGATTTGG
Source organism: Piliocolobus tephrosceles (assembly GCF_002776525.5). Taxonomy (NCBI): domain Eukaryota; kingdom Metazoa; phylum Chordata; class Mammalia; order Primates; family Cercopithecidae; genus Piliocolobus; species Piliocolobus tephrosceles. Next base: position 25,408,747 of record NC_045434.1, on the reverse strand, counting down.
TTGGGGACTCAGAGCCAAACCATATCGACTATATTTGGTGCCTGCATTATAGGTGATACGTTTCTCCCTATGTCCAAACTTCAAAAGCAGAAATATCATAGATGTGTCTAGCTAAGCATTCATTAACCCAAGGCCAGCTACTTAGAACAAAGTAAACCTCTCAGTTACAAACCAAATCTGATGTTTTATTCTATCTAGTCTGCTTCCCTCTACTATAATAGATTCTAGAAGCAATCATTCTTACTTCTATTTATTAATTCACTTAAGCAGTCAATGAATGTGAATGGATATGAAATAATAACAGTTCATAGGCTTTGGTTGACCCTAATAATGATAATGATGATAATAATAATATTTATTGACACCTACCATGTGTTCATGTGTTACTGCATTTAATCCTCACACACACAAATTATGATACTGTCATACAGATGAGGGAACTGAGCTATAGAAGTTATGGCTTCCTTCAAAGTTCCAAACTTGACTCAAACAGTCTATCTGCCTCCAAATCCCATGCTCTTTGCATTGTACTGAGCTGTCTCTATATGAGGAATAAGACTTCTATAGGTGAAACATTACATAATAGCACAGTAGGCATCTGGTAGAAAACAGAGAATAAAGCTATTTTAATTGGAGGGGAGCTGTTGAAGGTGGAGTAGCCCCCACTGACGTGCAGACCCAGCGTGACCACCATATAATGTGGCTAATGAAAATCAACATGAGTCAAAGCAAATGTGCTTGCTGACTAGCCCTGGACTTGGACAGTGAGTTAGAAACTCACTTCCAAGAAAGCAATTTGGAAAGTGTTCAGGGACTTTCCTCTACTCATTTAAGCCACAGATATCCCTGGAACTGTTGTTCCCTTGTGTTGTGATACATGTCTGAAGTGTTTGAAATATGAAGTCCCAAAATGCCATAAGAGGACAGACATGGACAATTTGTTTTTATTTCTCACACCCCAGAGCCCCAGGGTTCAGGTTTTCTGTGTAGAGAAGGGCACTTGGGTGACTACAGAGGTACCACTTGGCCAATCCCCAGCTCTTGTGGGAAGAAGCCGGGGGGTTCTTTGTGGCTGTTTTCCTTTACATGTAACTCCATTTGGGGTTTATTTTTTCTGTCTTTGCAAAACTAATTCAAAGAGAGTCTGATGTAGCTCCTAATAAAGACAAACTAAGCAATCTGAAATATGTTCATTCCTTACAGCTTACCTGGAAAAGCATTATGCAAGAGGATTGATCATGAACAGACTGGCTTTATTTAACAAATTTCTCAATGATTTGCCTGTCAGAAAGGGACATCTTTTTAGCTGAATGTACAAAACATAAGCCAACCTCAACACATCGAATCCACAAATGTTGAGTTTCTCCTCCAAACCCACCTCTGAACCAGATCATAAAAGCATATTTGATTCCATGCACCAATGATCCCTCAAATAGCTCACTATATTGGCCCTCATAATGTTATACAGCATTCTATTATTTTGCTAAATATATAGTGCTGATGTATCTGTCCATTTGCATGCTGCTGATAAAGACATACCTGAGACTAGGCAATTTACAAAAGAAAGAGGTTTAGTGGAGAACTCACAGTTCCACGTGGCTGAGGAAGCCTCACAATCATGGCAGAAGGCAAAGAGGAGCAAGTCACATCTTATGTGGATGGCAGCAGGCAAAAAGAGAGCTTGTGCAGGGAAACTTTCATTTTTAAAACCATCAGCTCTCATGAAACTTATTCACTAGTATGAACACAACACAGGAAAGACCTGCCCCAAGATTCAACTACCTCCCGTCAGGTCCTTCTCACAACATCTGAGAATTCAAAATGAGATTTGGGTGAAGACACAGCCAAACTGTATCAGCTGACATGTCACAGGACATTAGAATAGGATATGTAAAGTAAGGTGCTAATTGAGTGGTGGAGAAATAGAAGAAAAACAGAATTCAACATTGAACGACCAATAGAATCTTCTCTAAAACGTTTGAGCATGAGCTGAGCTATAAAAGATTATTTGGAAGACTTTCTAATTTTATTCTTATCTTTTAAAAGCTGAAGTACGGCTTCCTTAGGTACCCATTCTGATCTGTTCGTATGTAAATGCTGGGGTTTTCTTCCAGTTTTTATGGTAGGGAGTCTGTGGTGTGTGCTTTTCTGGTGTCCCCACAAAGTGGACCAAGGTTGGGGATCTGGTGGTTCCTAACCATGAGATGAAGCTGCATCTGTTCATGTGCACATCAATAGGAGGGAAAGTCCTGAAAGAGGAGCTTCCAGGTGACACCGAGTAATCCAGTTGTCCTAATTCCCCTAAGTGAAACGGCTGTTACAAACACGTCAGTGCTATGAAGTTTGACTTTCATAGAAGAAAAGTGTCTAGCTCTGAATAAGGTCTCGTAGAGGTGGGTTTTCACAAAACCTTATGCTGAGTCACTTTATGTCAGGGAATAGATTGAAAATCTTTAACTGCTAAAAACCTAATCAGTTCTCAACCAAACCTCTGACAATGAATAAAATTGGCCACTGTATATAACTAGATTGTATCTCCATTTCCCTTCCTAAAATGGATGTGAGAACATATATCTGGACTCAGCTCTGCAATATGTCTATTCTTGTGGCAAAAGAGCCGAGACATCTATCAGCCACAGCTCAGTCTATAATATTGTATTGACCAGCAAACATTCATTGAGTCTAGTTGGATCTGTTGATAATTTTAGTGCTTCAAGAACCTTAGATGGGAAAAATCCTATATCAATCTTAAAAGTTTGAACTGATTTCCCTCAGCTCATAACTAAGATAATACTTAATTTTTTTCCCATCAGCCTCGGCTGACACAACAGTTGTACAAGTGGCTTTATGTTATCAAGTTTTTACTTAGCTTTGGAACAACTCTCTGTCTCTCATCTTGACAGCAGAAAAAATGTTGTGAAGTGAGAAATTGTACCATAAGAATCATTCATCTGAAAGTGACAGGAATAAACACACACACACACACCACACACCGGTAGTTTTTATTAAAAATTAAATAAGATCTAAAATCGAATAAATCTATTCAAACTCTTTACTTTAGGGGAAAGGAGAAAATAAGGCTTCCCATAGAATTGTTTGAAAAGTAGACTCATTTCAGTAAAGGCATCTTCCTGACCTGCACTCTTCTTCATCTTGCCAAGCTGAAGGTTTGCTTGATTGTTTTAATTCATCTAGGAATGTATGGCAATGCTCAGTATGAAGTGTGTTTTTCAAAAAAACTACTTAAAGTGACCTAATAATTCACAAGGAAGCTGGAACCACACTGAACTCTTCCCCCACCCACACTGGCAAAGCCCGAAGTCACAGCTTAGGAAACCCTGATCATTCTGCTTCCTTGTAGCCTCTTTTAATTTCCTGACAAGTCCCTATGCCCTGTCTCAGTGTCTAGTTCTGAATGTTTAAATTCTTTTTTCTCTCTAAGGAGCTATTACTGGGGCTTTCACTTCTGTGTGTGTGTGCGTGTGCAATATCATCAAGAACTAAATGCAGCCACATATATCTGGTTTGAAAATACAGAATACAGAATCCTGGGCCACACTGACACGACAGTTCTTCCTATGGATGGTGTTTGTGCGATTCACTTTCTACCAGTGATTTGGGTCATTTCTCCCTTGGTATTTTTTATCTCATAAAGTAGGAGAGATTTCCATCGATATCCAACCTCCTTCCCTATCCTCCTTAACCCAGGTTTCTCTAAGACAGTCTAAACTTGATCCCATGGTGTTATAACAAAAACAAGACAAAATAACAACAACCAAAAGTCACACAAAACAAAATCTGTCTGTGACCAAGGAGAAAATGTACCAATGGTCATGTACCTCACCTTCTCTAGGACATTCTAGAAATTCAATGGACATCAGTCCCTCACGAAGAGGCTTCTCAGACAAACTGTCTAGTTAGACAGGGCGCTTATGTCTGGTCACTACCAAAAATGAAGCAATAGAGAATCCTAATTAAATAAAGCATTAAATAACATTTTCCTTCTTTGAAGGTAAAACTTCTTGATTTTTTTTTTAAAGGTAAGCTTTTCTTTCCCACTTTATTCCATGGTATTTATCCGAGTATCTGAAGACAGATCAGAGTGGTCAGTAAAAACTTAAAAATAAAAATCTAGCCTCATAACTTCCAAATACTTTTAGCAATTGGATTTAGCCTAATGCAGTGTTGCTGTATGTAGATTCTGCCTTGGCAAAAAAAAAAAAAAAAAAAAGTTTGATAATTAATTTTTACACATTGTATCCAAAGATTGCTTCAAAAGTTTTTGAAGATATTTTTTGTTCTCATGGATCATAAATCAGTGGGATCCAAGTAAGGCCCTATTAGTTCTACTTATAAGACATTTACCATGCTGGGCGCGGTGGCTCATGCATATAATCCCAGCACTTTGGGAGACTGAGGTGGGCGGATCACTTGAGGTCAGGAGTTCCAGACAAGCCTGGCCAACATGGTGAAACCCTGTCTCTACTAAAAATACAAAAATTAGCTGGGCATGATGGCACAAACCTGTAATCCCAGCTACTTGGGACACCGAGACAGGAGAATCGCTTGAACCCGGGAGGACGGAAGTTGCAGTGAGCTGAGATTGCGCCATTGCACAACAGTCTGGGTGACACAGTGAGACTCGGTCTCAAAATTAAAAAAAAGACATTTACCTGAAAGATAAAGTCCCGCTTCTGGACCTCTTTGGAAGCACAAAATAAGTTTCTGGATTGGCAGGGCCTTGTTTCCCTTCATGAACACATTAAGCCAAAACACATATACCTCACTTTGGGTTGGGCTTCCCATCCTGATAGAGCATAATTATGTGTTAGGAAAATTCAAATCAGGGAGCAAGGGTTAGTGAATAATGGGTAAAAGGAATGATTATGAACCAAGAGAATGGGCTGACCATTGATCTTGCTCCATCTGTGCACTGAGATCCTCCTAGGAGCCCTTACAGTTTATAAATCAGTCTTTTCATGATTTAATGACAATCTTAGAGAAAGATCATCATCAGTCTGCAGAGGAGAAGATCTTTCTAGCATTAATAAGCAGTGATCTGTTAAACCCAAATCAGATGAAATTATTGACACTTGGAAAACTAGTTGTTTTCCAAGCTGCCCTGGGGTTTGGATAAAGACTTTGGAGGAACTATTTCATGGTAAAAGGACTGTTTTGGTCCTGAAGGTCCCAGTGGCAAAGCCCTTATGAGAACCAGCGGATTCTAGACTTATTCCAGGATGGACTACCATGGACCTACTCATATGAAGGCCCAGAATTTACTCAATATTGGAAGAGAAGGAAAGGAAAGGAGGAAGAGGAAGAAGAAACAAAATAGTTCTCAGTGATTCAACACCTACCATGTGTATAGCACCCTCATCACTCATTTTTATTAGTTCCAATGACAAACCTATAAGGTAGACTTTATTCTTCTACAGGACAGAAAACTGAGATTAATTGACTTTCCCCAGGCCATATATTTATTCAGCTAATATTTATTATGTATCTGTTTTAGGTGCTGGATGAACAATGGTGGACAAGGCAAAACCTCTACCTTTGGGGAGCTTACATTTTAATTAAATAATTTTTGAACACTTTGTTGACTATAACTCACAATAAGAAATATATAAACTAGCACAATACATACATCTTATTAACACATACACATATATATTTGAAACAAAATGTTTACATACATAGACTTATCCTTATTGCATGTGATGCATGCTTTGATATTTTCTTTTCTATTTTATATCTTTTTAAAGCCAATTAAATTGCTTTTAAAGCCAATTAAAATGACTTTGTTATCAGCAAATGAATTATAATCTAAAATTTGAAAACATTGTCTTAGTTGACTTGAATAGAATAGGAATAATATTGATATTAATCAATATCAAGAACTCCAAAATTATTTTGATAATTCCAAAGCCTGGGGAGGTATCTACATCTTTTTCAGTGTACAGTTTAATGGCCTAGAAAAGGAAGATGAGAAGTGGGAGGAGAGCTGTCTGTTTCTTTACAGCCTGGAGTGGTTTGGTGGATGTCATTAACTTCAGTATGGATTTGCCAAGATGTTCAAACTCCATCTCTTCTTCCTAGTGTGTCTTCTGTTTGCTCCCAGCAATAATAATGTGTTTTATTTTCCTCTAACCTTTTGTTCTTCCTGCATAGGCTGACAACAGAATATCCAGGTCACTATGGTGAGGACATGGACATGATTTCCTACAATTATGATTACTATATCCGAGGAGCAACAACCACTTTCTCTGCAGTGGAAAGGTGAGAAAGATAGCCCCTTCCCCATGGGGCTAGGGTTAAAGGAGCTGGGACTAACTCCCTGCAAGGATTATACCTGCAGGAATTTATAAACACACACACACACACACACACACATATATGCAGAATACAAGTGCAGATTTCTTACATTCACATATATTTCTGCAGGAACTTTGACTTGAGGTTTTCCTTATTTTAGTTTCCTACCTGGTCAAGGATTAACTTCAGGTTTGGCTGGAAAATAGGAGGCCATAGGAAGTGAGCTGTTCTCACGAGCTCACCTCGTGGAGCTGCTCACCTTGGAGATGAGGGTGGATTCCAGCCTGCTCAAGAGCAAAGTCCTAAACTTGGTATCCCTTGATGGTCTAAGATTTTCCCCTCACTCAATTTCAAAGAGTACTTTTCCTCATGAAACACCAAGAGGAGAAGGCAAATACAGTTAGAGGGGTGCCCATTGTCAAAATGGACGCCCTTCAACCCCATGCCTCTATATGATCCCCACTTTGGGTTTTAGGAAAGAAGAGAGAAGAGAAAGAAAGGGGATTGGAGATAAGAAACACACAGAACCTACTGTCCTAGTCTGTTTGGGCTCCTTTACCACATTACCTTAGACTAGGTAACTTACGAACAACAGAAATTTATTGTTCACAGTTCTGGAGGCTGGAAAGTCCAAGATCAAGGCACCAGCAGGTTCAGTGTCTGGTAAGGGGTTGCTTGCTGCTTCAGAGATGTTGCTTTATTACTGTGTTCTCACACATGGTGGAAAGGGCAAGCCAGCTCCCTTCAACTTCTTTTATATGGGCACTAATCCCATTCATGACAGCAGAGCCCTCATGGCTTAATCACCCCCCTAAAGGCTCCTCCTCCTAATACTATCACATTGAGTATTAGGTTCCAACATATAAATTTTAAGGGGATACCAACATTCAGACCACAGCATCTACCAACCATATTTAGAAATGAAAGGAGTTAACAATCCCTCAGTAAAGCTGACAAAAATTAATGAAAGAAAGATAATTTAAATGGCCTGAAGATAAAAACTGCACTAACCCTTTTTTCATCAACTTTCTCTCACAATCAACTCCTTAGTCCTATCTCAAATACATCAAAACAGTAAGAAGAAAACAAGAATTGTACTCCCTACTAATATAGAGAAAGATGTGGGTAAATTCAGGTGTTAATGATTGGTTTGGCCTACTTTTAGTCAGCTGATAATCACTTTTTACACAGAAATGAATTCCTGAAAAGTTACCAATAAATATTTTGCAAACCAAATAACACTTACATTAACTCATAAGATAGTATGCTGTGATGAATTTGAGTGTGACACATCTTTGGTGTGTGTCTGTGTTTTCAAACAGAATTATGTCTGAAATAAAGTTAACTTATTTAATATGACCTAGAATTTCTTTTTTTTTTTTTTTTTAAAAAAAAAAGGACATTAAGTAGCTCTGGAAAGGCACAATATATGTTGCAGGCTGATCAGCAAAAACTTTTATGTTTACCCATAGGCAAACCACTCAGTTTGCACACATTACTTATTTTTACTTTAGATATACTTTAAACTAGCCTAGTTACTAATTTTCTAGAAGCAGCAAATTAGAAAGGGAACCCACTGTATAGTACTTAGAATGAAACTCATTCCACCGATGAGAATAAATAGCTGGATGACATGACAACAAATAAGCGTAAGAACAATAAAGAAAATGAAAGGCTCAAGAACTCAAAGAACGTGGGTTGTCATTTAGCAGGGCCATGCTCCCCAAAGTGCAAAACGACATAACAGGGGTGCCCAATGCTGCAAATGATGACTTCAGCTCAACAAGAAAATTAGTTCTATGTTCCCTGTTTAAGAAAGCAGGAATGAATACAGTAAAGGAAGAGTGCCGTCCAAGATTAAGATGAAATAAATATATTTGAGTAGTTAAAACGCTCAATTCAATTTTCAGTAAATTCAGTTTTCAGTAAATTTTTGGTTATGTGGATTACCCAGAATCATGAAAAACTGAAATATTATGTCATTGCATTAATTTAAAATGAATATCTTCCCCCCAAAATAAAATAAAATAAATATACTCATGCAATTTTGCTACTGTCATCAAAAACAAGTAGCTTAATGATCCACAACTTAGGTTTCTTCTGCTCTGCTGAAAGATGCCGAGGCCCCCAGCTTGGAGAACTATTGTTAGGGCAGGACTCCCTGTGCAAGAGCTTTCCCTCCACACACAAATCATAGTGGTTTCCTCTTAGAATGCAGTTTTTTCCATCTGTGCGCTATTGACATCTGGGTCCAGATATTTCTTTGTTTCAGGGTCTGTCCTTTGCATTCTAGATGTTTAGCCTACCCACTAGATGCTACTAGCACTCCACCCCAAGTTGTGACAACCAAAAGTAGTTGCAGACATTGCCAAGTATTCCCTTGGGGAGCAAATTTGCCCCCACTGTCCTGGTGTGAAATCAGAGACTGAACCTGGTGGAATCATTTGGTCTTCATAGGACCAAGTCTAAGTTTTACTCAGCATCAATTAATAGCCTTTTAAAAGAGTAGTTTGAATGCCTGATCATAAGATCTTGTTTATCTGTGTTTGTTGGTACACAGATAAATAAGACCTGGCTGCAGTAATTACAGTCATTTGGTAAACCCACATGCCACCAATTTTCTAATTTCCTTCTAAAACAGTCTTTTGACAATTGCAAGAATCAAAATATCACCCAGGCTCTGGTATCACCCAGACCCTCAAGTTGATTATCCAGATTTGCGTTGAGGGACTCCATACCCAATTGTTTTAAACAAATGACCCAGAGCAACAGAATCAGAATTAGAAAGCCTGCCTTAGGCTGTTTGAGCGCAGGCAGCCCCCTTTTTCAGTTTAGAAGCTGGATAAAGGCCTTGTTAGTCATAGTGTTTAGGATAAATTGTTGAAAACAGACCTTGCAGATTGAAAATGGAGATAGATAATTCTGAGTTTGTAAAGGACCCCACTAAGCTTTGGAATGATTTGCATAATTAAATATGGAAAACCTCTTTATTGTTGCCCTTTATCAGGACTGTGCAAAGGGCATGGCAGCTGTGTGTTCTTCTGGGCTTAAGATTACCTAGTTAGGGAGACAGTGTGGTTTAAGAGAAAGATCAAGATTTGAGTCCAATCAACTGTGAATCTGAAATTATCACCTATTACTTGTACTACCTTAAAGCAAGTTAATTATTTCTCTGAGCCTGGTTCTTCACTTAAACAATGAATTGTTGTGAGGATTAAAAGAGAAAACAGGTAAAGCATCTGGTACAATGCCAGATATATTGGAGGCTACAATTATCATTATCACTGTTCAACAGTATTAGACCACAGGAGTGTCATGCAATGTAGGCACTCGATACATTTCTCTTAAATGGATGAATAAAGAACATAAGTTTGCCCCGAGCAAAGAACATTCCTTGAAATGTATCCACACCACATTTTTCAAAAGTTAGTAATGCTATGTACACTCTTCCCATCCCCAACCACTTAAACACATAGGCAATTCATAACAATTCTAGTGATGCCAGAATGGCAGCCATTGTCTTTTTTACTTTAAGGGATTTTTTCATTTCTCTGTAGCAGTGTTTTCTAAAGGGAAACACATATATAGCACAGAGCCCAGTGCATGGTGAGCACTCTGCATATGGTAAATGCTCAGAAAGAGTCAGTGGGAAAATGGATGGACTTTCTAAAACAAGATTTTTTTTTTTTTTTTTTTTTTTTT